>NW_017671755.1:91381-192275 GCF_001879085.1 Nicotiana attenuata
GGTTGAGTGTGAGAGAGAAAAGAGAGATTTTGGGAAAATTTTTAGAAAGAATGGGAGGGGTTTCCCGGTTTTGACAGTACTGGAATTAAAAATAGCGACCCACCTTGGTCGCTATTTTGGTAGCTAAATCAGTTTTGAATTTTTAGAAATAGCGACCAAAGTTGGTCGCTATTTTTTGACCGTTTGACCAAAATAGCGACCAAAGTTGGTCGCTATTTAACAAAAAATTATATTACTCTTAATTCAATTTAAAAATATGTACATATGTAGTATAAATTTAGGATTTTAATTCAATTTAAGCTATATATATATAAAAGCTATATTCGATACAATAGTACCTAATACACTTAAACTTAGTGCATAATATAGCGTAAGTATATATATTTTATATATATATAAGCTATATAGTATTACCTAATACACTTATACTTAGTGCATAATATAGCGTAAGTATATATATATTATATATATATATATAAGCTATATTCGATATAGTATTACCTAATACACTTATACTCAGTGCATAGTATAGCATAAGTATATATATTATATATATATAAGCTATATTCGATTTAGTATTACCTAATACACTTATACTCAGTGCATAGTATAGCGTAAGTATATATATAAAAGCTATATTCAATATAGGATTACCTAATACACTTATACTTAGTGCATAGTATAGCGTAAGTATATATATTATATATATATATAAGCTATATTCGATATAGTATTACCTAATACACTTATACTCAGTGCATAATATAGCGTAAGTATATTATATATATATATATATATATATATATATATATATATATATATATATATATATATATATATATATATATATAAAAGCTATATTCGATACAGTATTACCTAATACACTTATACTTAGTGCATAGTATAGCGTAAGTACATATATTATATATATATGAGCTATATTCGATACGGTATTACCTAATACACTTATACTTAGTGCATAGTATAGCGTAAGTACATATATTATATATATGAGCTATATTCGATACGCTATTACCTAATACACTTATACTTAGTGCATAATATAGCGTAAGTACATATATTATATATATATATATAAAAGCTATATTCGATACCATATTACCTAATACACTTATACTTAGTGCATAGTATAGCGTAAGTACATATATTATATATATATAAGCTATATTCGATAGTACATATATTATATATATATATATAAGCTATATTCGATACAGTATTACCTAATACACTTATACTTAGTGCATAATATAGCGTAAGTACATATATTATATATATATATATATATATATATATATATATATATATATATATATATATTATATATATATAAGCTATATTCGATACAGTATTACCTAATACACTTATACTTAGTAAATAGTATAGCGTAAGTACATATATTATATATATAAGAGCTATATTCGATACGGTATTACCTAATACACTTATACTTAGTGCATAGTATAGCGTAAGTACATATACATATTATATATATATATAAGCTGTATTCGATACAGTATTACCTAATACACTTATACTTAGTGCATAGTATATAGCGTAAGTACATATATTATATATATATATATATATATATATATATATATATATATATATATATATATATATATATATATATATATATATATATATATAAGCTATATTCTTATAGTATTACCTAATACACTTATACTTAGTGCATAGTATAGCGTAAGTATATATATATATATATATATATATATATATATATATATATATATATATATATATATAAGCTATATTCGATATAATATTACCTAATACACTTATACTTAGTGCATAATATAGCGTAAGTACATATATTATATATATAAGCTATATTCGATACGGTATTACCTAATACACTTATACTTAGTGCATAATATAGCGTAAGTACATATATTATATATATATAAGCTATATTCGATACGGTATTACCTAATACACTTATACTTAGTGCATAATATAGCGTAAGTACATATATATATATATATATATATATATAAAATATATATAAGATACGGTATTACCTAATACACTTATACTTAGTGCATAGTATAGCGTAAGTACATATATTATATATATATAAGCTATATTCGATACGGTATTACCTAATACACTTATACTTAGTGCATAGTATAGCGTAAGTACATATATATATATATATATGAGCTATATTCGATACGCTATTACCTAATACACTTATACTTAGTGCATAATATAGCGTAAGTATATATATATTATATATATAGACACACACGCCCACTTCGTAGTACTATTCATCCCTTGTATTACAAAAGTATTAACGACTTACATTTATATTATTTACATAGTAAATACAAAAGTGATTTTTAATTTTGACCATATAGAGACCAACTTTGGTCGCTAACTGTAAATGAATTTAATTTAGCGACCAAAGTTGGTCACTAACTGTACATGAATTAAATTTAGCGACCAAATTTGGTCACTAAATTTTAATCAGATTTATTTATATTTTATATAATATTTAAATTAATAATAAAAATTATTAAAAATGTTAGAACTGGGTCCCACCTTGGCGACCAACATTGGTCTCTATTTCATTAAGCGACCAACTTTGGTCGCTAACTTTTGAATTATATTTATTTATATTTTATAATTTATTTTAAATAAATATATATTTATTAAAATATAATAACTGGGTCCCACTTTAGCGACCACTGTTGGTCGCTATCAACTTATCCTTCAGTTAGCGACCAACTTTGGTCGCAAGTTTTAAATTATATATATTTATATTTTATAAGTTTTATAAAATAAATAATAAAATTATTAAAAAAAATTATGTGGGTCCCACTTTAGCGACCAACATTGGTCGCTAATCTCAGTATATCTTTGACCAAGCAAGTCTGACCAGTCCAGTCAACAGTTTGACTAAATTTGCGGTCAAATAGCGACCAACTTTAGTCGCTAAAGTATTTCAAATATTTTTTTTTTATTATTTTCGGCAATTTGGCGACCAACTTTGGTCGCTTTTTTTGACAGACCAAATTTGGTCGCTAATCTTTGGTCGCTTTTTACAGGAATTCTAGTAGTGGTTATTTAATGTTACCTCCTTTATTTTTGGAACATTGAATATACCATTATCGTCGTATTTATTTCTACTCAAATAGTATCTGTGATATCTCGCTACAAAATTAGTTAGTCTATCTTTTGGATATTAATATTGGCTAAGATTAACTCTACTTTATTACGAAAATCTGATTATTTAAACCTAGATCTAAATTTTGGGTCAAACAAGTATATACTCCCTCCGTTCACTTTTACTTGGTATGTATACTAAAAATAGATTTTCATTTTTACTTGACACTTTACGCATATCAAGAGAAGACAAAAAAAAATCTTGTTATCCCACATTATTTATTACTCATTTCAAAAATTATTTTCTCAAATCCAATAAAATATGAATCAAGTAATATGGGTATCATGGTAATTATGCACTTTATTTATTATTTCATAAGCGGCGTGAAAAGTCAAAACGTGCCAAATAAAAGTGAACGGGGGAGTATATTATTTAGTCAATTTTAGGAATATTGCAATTAAGAAGATGGATGTAGCCATTACTGAAACCATAGTATTAGTAATAGGTTTTATTAGTTTTTGTTGTTTATTGTGCTTAGACTGTATAAAGAACAAATCACGGTAAAAAAGTGAGTGTCGAGGCAGAATTACAAGGATGGGAACATGGTTGTTTTAGCTGGAGCTGGTGCTGCCGCTGCAACAGGGCTATTGCAGCCAACAGCACTGAGACTGACTATAGCGTAAGCATGTTAGTTGTTACTATTGACTTAGGAGCTGCTGCTGAGGCAACTGCAACCGCTACACAAGGTTGTCGTTTCGGTGGTTGTGTAGATTACAGGCGTTGTGGCGTTGTTGGTTACAGTCTTACAGATCTTCTCAGTCTTTTTTTCTTTCTTTCCACTGTTCTTGGTCACTTGCCAGGTCGTACTTCCAAAATTCCAGTGTTATTTTCCTCTTTTGTAAGAAGGCAAATTCGGAATTGTTCATTTAACTAGCTAGCGATGTAATCCAAGTGCCTACAGAAATTGTGATCTTACGAGAAGACATGTTTCAAAGAATAAGAAAAAATCTCCTTGAATTTTTATAAAATGTTAATTACATATTCTTTTTGTTTTTAACTGTGAATTACTTATAATCTATAATGTGCCTTACGCACATATGATAAAGATAATGGATAATTGGATAAGCAATAGCAAATTAAAGTACTATATATAATAAGGCCATACCATAATCTGATTTCATTTTCCTTCAACTGTTTCAGTGTAAAACTAGGAGTTGTAACAACAATTTTTGACATACAAGAAACGAAAGAAAGTCATGCTTCTCATTATATATTACTACTATATGATTTCTTATGATTATTGTAGCGTGTGGTTTCTAAAGTAGAGCTTGAAAGAGAACAGTAACTTTACACTGAAGTCTTTATTTGTTCTATGTTCCATCTAAACATCTTCCATGTTCTATGTTTGTTTCTCGGAAATATGTATCGGTCATCTTTTTTTCAGGGTTCGCTTCTACTCCCACACGTTTAGGGGTAAGAAAGTTAGAAATTTTATTAATTACTACTCCACTAAAGACTATTGAACTAGGAAAGACATAAGTTACTACCCTAAAATCTCCTTAAACTATCATGTTTTTGTCAGTTTTTTATTTATACTATTTGGTCTCCAAAATCCTCCTGAACTATATTGCCCTTCATATTAAAAACCCCTCATTGCATTCTTAGAGGTGCATCTAGTACACGCTCCTAATTAACTAAAAAACGTGTCATGTAGCACTATACGCACTACTGGAAAATGGGCCTATGGCAACGGTGGAAAAACCGTTGCAAGTGATAGGTAAACCGTCGCCATAGATATATTGGAACGGTTCGGCGACCGTCCCATCCGCTCGCGTGCCAATAGATCTATAGCAACGGTTCTTGTGACAGTTGAGAAAACCGTTGCTATAGTGCCATCTATCGCAACGAGTATTCATTTCAGTTGCAACGGTTCAAAACCGTTACCATAGAGTTTACTGCAACGGTTGTAACCGTTACCAATAATTTATTGCAACGGTTATGTAAGCTATTGCTACGTTTATTTATAGATATTATGACAGTTTCACTACGCTATTGTAACGGTCTTATTTCTATTGCATCGGTTTGAATTGCCTATTGTATCTGTTAGTCGCACTTTTTGGAACGGTTTGCAAAACCTATTGGAACAATTTAGATTGTCTATGGCAACAACATTTGTTCTTATTGCAACGGTTCTATTAGGCTATTGTAACAATTTAATTGACATTATTACCCTGGTTGTAAATAACATTTACAAATGTAAATATTTGTAATAACCTGAAAATTGTATAAATAAAAAGATAAAACACTTCATAATCAAAAGTTAAAGTTTCAAATGTTGATAACAAAAGATTCCTAGAACATCGACAACAATTCAAAGTTCTTATTAAGTAAGGTCTAGATCATCATTATCTCCATCTTCCCTTTCTTCAGTTGCTCCACCTACTAAAGAGGATAAATAAAGTCATTACCTTTCAAGTGTTGGTTTACCATTATAAGAATGGGTATAGTCCATGAACAATGCATAAAGCACAAAGTTTCCAGGAGAAAGAAACAAGTTCACACAAATGAAGCCAAAGTTCAGTAACATATCTAAATCATCAAAACCAAACTTGTAAGCATATGCATTCGGGAAAATTGAGAGTTGTGTGCTTTTCTCATTTTGAACCAACTCAAATATAAAAACATAAGCAAATGAACAATCTAACAGTTTCGGTAGCAAACCAAACTAATAGCACTTTTCATTTTCTTTGCAAGTAACAATCTAAAGTGGATACATTCCATACGAAGCATAGCAAAAACAGTCAAGCAAAATACATATCGAAACAGAATTTTTGCAATATTGACTTCGAAAAAATATTGGCAAGATTAATTCCAGAACCACACAAAGAACTATACCAGTTGCAAGGCAACCACAGAATTACGCAACAACAAAGCCTATAATAAGTAAAACACTCTTTATCCTAACAAGTTTTCCGACAGTAAAACGAAAGCAAGCTGCAAATAAATGTAAACATAACCATAAAATTCGTTGCTTTTGGATAGTGAACCAGAATTACTAGTAGACTAGTAGCATTGTGCTACAAATAGAATTGCAAGTAGATATCTTAAATATGATTGATAGTGTGATGGCACTTGGAAAAGAACTTTAAAGAGGCTCCATAGGTACTTAAATGCATATGCACATCTCAGTTAGTCAGTGAAATCCATATGCACATCTCAATTAGTTGTCCAGTTCTTGAACTTGCAATCTTTGGAAGTCTATTTTTTGTGCTTTTCAGTACCTTCTTGATTGGTAGTCCAAGGAGAAAAATGGTATATGAGTCAACGCATGGATTGAGAATCCGGAACATCAACCGGCCTATTCTCCATTCGAAGCTCGTCATTCTCATAGGTCTTTCTTTAACTGATTTTTATACTTTCTCCAAGCACTTTGAATTGAGTCAAAAACTCACTTTTTTGCATCTTCATGAATATCATATTTTCCCTACAAATTTAGTGCAGTTAGGTTAGTGTAAACAATATGAAATATCCATACACACATTTGCTAAAAGAAGAAAATGTAAGTAAGAAAATAGAACACAGTATCTAGAAATTTTCTAAACCCAACATCCAAAAATTTAGTATCATATGCTTACAAAGAGATTTTTAGAAAAATAATCCAATACCATGTCAGTATCTTCAACAAAAAATGTCGAGGAGAAAGAAAATTAGTCATTTTAGAAAAATCGGACTTCCTTTTACTACTCTATTTCAAACAAAGAATTAGTTGAAGATACTACTTTATTCCAAACACATAGTTAGTTGAAGGAAAATTGGACTTTCTCGAAGTTAAATGTATGCAAAAGTAATATTGCCGATAAGGAATTATTATAAATGAGTGACTGTTTTAACCAACATTCTTCCTTTAGCAGCATTAACAACAAAACGACATACAACCTCCACCCAACAGATTTTGAGCCCTAACTAAAACTACTAACTCTGCTATAAATTAACAAAACTAAAGTTCAAACAGATAGAGAAGACAAGGGACTGAGAGGTTGCCGATTCACATCAAGGCATAGCAATGACAATGTTATTGTATGGAGTAGATGACAACAGGTTAACTCATGATCTTTAAAAAATAAAAAAACATCCGGCTCTTTTACCCTATTTCCTTTTGTAGGTCTTTCTTCTTTAAGATAAGAAGAAATATTTAACAAGAAACGAGCATACATCCTACTTTAGTAAGATACAAGCCAATTAAGATTGTATACGATTTTACCATACTAATATCATCTTGTAACAACCCAATTTTACCCAAGCAAAACATACTTCTTTGAAAATAGTTGAACAAGTTTGCCTCTTTTACCTTCGTTGAGTTCTAAACAAATAGAGAGACTAAAACGAGGAGTACAAAACTGTACTAATCTCATGTTGTTACCTTTTATGATTCTCATATCACTAGAGAAACAAAATAATATCACTCCAAATGATACTTCAGTCAATTACATAAGAACAATCCAATCATTCGGCCAACACTATCTCACAACTCTATTTGTGCATATAGCAGTAGACGACCAAAAAACATCTACTCCGTACACAAATCTTAATTGTCAGCAAATTTTCAACCCCCAACCAAATTAATCTTTTCAAACAAAAATTATTAGAAAAAAAGAAGGTAAGGAAGAAAGAATCAACAAGAAACAAGAAAACCTAGTGTACCTTTTTCCTTATTATCAATCAATATAGCTACAGAGAATAAAATAAGCAACAAAGAATTAAAATAAGAACCTATTGGGACAAATGGAGTTTAAGGCAAGAGAAACATAAGCCCTAAGAGAATTCAATTTGGGTCGGTAGAGGAAAACCCAGTTGGTAAAATCAGAGAGTGAAGAGCTAGCATTGGAGAATGAGGCCATCTTATTGATGGAGAAGGAGAAGAGATGGTAATATCTGATATTTGGATATTTACGAAGCGCCTATAGAATAAGAGGTTTTGGGTGTTTTTGGGGCTAAAAAGAAAATAAAAAAATTAGGCCACTTAAAAAAAATGTGGGACGGATAGGGTTTAATGAAATTTAGGGAGGGAAAACGAGGTGGGAAACATCGAACGTCGCCACAGGATATTCTTTCAGATAACTGTTACCATAGACTAACCTACTGCCACGGTTACGCAAACCATCACAATAGATAACTGTATTGCAACGGTTATTCTGATAAGGCAACGATTTATTTTAATAAGTGTCGTAATAGGTTGAACGGTCTATAGGAATGGTTATAAACGTTGCCATAGGTTCTGTATGGCAACGGGTCAGTAACCGTTGCTAACTAACTGTTGCCATAGGCTCATTTTCCAGTAGTGACGTGGCTATTTAACTCAACCTAAAACCCCCCCTAAACTATCAATTTTTTGTCAGTTACCTACTTAAACTATCTGGTGTCCCCAAAATCCCCCTGGACTATATTCCCTATATATTAAAACCCCATATTGGACTTTTAAAAGGTCGTCTGTCTAACTATATTAACTTATGGTTCGTACAAAGTTTTTTATATAGTTTACTCATGATGTATTACTCTGGTTGATTAATTTTAGGAGTTTTGGCCAAAATAATATCTAGTATACTGTGTTAAATTTAGGTTTAGTTGTCATTCTGCTTCATGCTAATTAACTCCAATTGAATAAGTCCTTATTTATATTCACTTTGTAGCACTCTAAAAATATAAATAAAGGCATATAGTGTTGCATTTCCTAAACAACTTATATTACATAAAAAAGATTACACAAAATAAAATTTCGAAAATAAAAAATTAATTGGCCAACAATTACATTGTCTAATTCCAGATTACATAAAGAAGGTTCAAGAGATTCAACTTTATTCTCTACAAGGTGTTGAGTTTAAGAAGATTTAAATTGGTATTCTTTCAACAATATTTATAAGATATGAAAGAAGGCTAAAACAAGAAAGAGAATAAATCATTTCAGAGGAAACAAGAGAGGGAGAAATTTTTTCAGAGGAAACCCATATGGAGAACCGAAGAAAAAAGGTTAAAAAATGAAGAAGAAGGTGAAAAATAAAGAAGAAAGGAAAAAAAAAAGAATGGTGAGAAAATGAGGAAAAAAGGTGGAAATAACTGAAATAAGGAGGATATTTATTAAAAAAAACAAATGTGAAGGAGGGTTAGGCTAATTAGCCATTATTTTCTGTCATGTGAGCCATTTTGATGGCTTTTTTCAGCTGTCGGGCGCTCCCAAGCGAGTGTTTAAACACGTTATGCCAGGTTAGTGACGAGGGGTTTAATATAAAGGAGATTTTGGGGACACCAAATAATTTAAGTAGGAAAAATACCAAGAGCAAGTTTCAGAGAATCTCTCTCTAGAATGAACTCTTCTCTCAGGTAACACTGAAATAACGAGAAGAACGAAGACTGGAGGGGGAGGGCAACAGCGCATGGTGGAAAACTCAAACAATCAATCGAGAAGAACTGGAATTCCACAGACAGCAGATGCAAAGAAGACGAAAAACATCAATGCAATCCAAGGAATTGTGCCATTAAACCTCAATCAAGGATCATCGACGGTACCAATTGCACATGCAGAACACACAACTGACGCGATGAAGACGCTAGTGAATCTGACAACAACACCGGTGATTAATTCAGGAGGATCCCGGGCGGACAGAGTGGAAGCAGAAAATACAGAGACAAATGCAACAAATAAGGTACAATTGAACACGATAATTAATTCATGGAGTAAAATTGTGGGCATAGCACCAAGTAGTGAAGGACTAGACCTAAATAGTGAGACTATAGCAGGGGAAAATGTCAAAATTACAATAGATGATATTAAGGATGAACTCGTGTACTGGAAAACTGCAGTGATCTGTTACGTATTGGGATCTAATCCACTATTGACTGTAATTGACGGTTATTTTAGGAGAATATGGGGAGGATTAGGGATAGACAAAGTTGCACAATTAAACAGAGGAGTATTTCTGATTAGATTCCACACTGTTGAAAGTAGAACTCAGGTTATTGAAAACAGAGCTCAGATGTTTGATAAAAAGCCTGTTGTAGTGAAGCCCTGGGAACCAGATGTAGATGTAAGCAAGGAAAATGTTGATAAAATACCAGTGTGGATAAGACTGAAAGGCTTAGATATCAAGTATTGGGGGAAGAATGCATTAACAAAGATAGCTGGATTGATTGGGAAACCACTTAAAGCAGATAGAGCTACTACAAACAAGGAGAGATTAGCTTTTGCAAGAGTTCTTGTGGAAATATCAATAAATCAGCAATATCCTACGCATGTTATGTTTGAGAATGAAGTGGGAAGAATAGTAAAGCAAGAAGTGTACTATGAATGGAAGCCAACACTATGCCCAAATTGTAAAAACTTTGGGCATGAGTCACAAGATTGCAGGAAACTACACAAAGAAGAAGCAGAAACTAGAAGGAAGCAGCTAGAATAGGAGGAGAAAACCTCAGCAGGGCCTATACAGAACAAGGAGAAGATAAATGAAGAAGGCAGGAATAGAGAGCAAGTAACTGAGAAAACAGTAGAAGTGCAGAATAAGGAGAACAAAAGAGATGACAACAAAGCAACACAGAAAATGGTAGAGAAACAACAGAACAACTCAGTGGCAATAGCAACAAGAAATACATTTGAGGTGCTCAACAAAGGTGGAGACAAAGAGGAAATGAGACAGCACAAAGCTAGTTCTTATAACCCTAAAGGAGAGCCAGTGGTGAAAGGGCCAGGACATGGGAGGGGTGGGGCAAAGCCCCTGCCCAATGGATAAGCTAGGATTCTGGAATGTAAGGGGACTAAACAGGCTAGATAAACAGAAAGAAGTACATCTGTTTATGCACAACAGTAGAGCTAGTTTAATCTTTGTGAGGGGTGGTCTTTTACAACAAATCTAGCCCAGCATCCAAAGGGAAGGATTTGGTTACTGTGGAAACCAAGCATCTTTGAGGTAGACATACAAAAAACTACTGATCGGTTAATTCATAGTACAATCATACATAGAGGAACAAGTGAGAAGCTGAATATCACCATGATATATGCATACAATGATATAGTTCTAAGGAGAAATCTATGGAAGGATATAGAGCCCATGGGTGGAGCAAAGTGGTGAAGATAGAGTAATGAGTAGAATAGATAGAGTGCTGGTTAACCTTGAATGGACAACAGTATTACCTTCATCAACTGTACCAAATAGTGGGGAACTGAACAGATTAAAGGGAACATTAAAGCAATTGAACAGAACTAAATTCAGTAACATAGAAGGGAAAGCAGAACAAGTTAAGAAGGAGTTGGAGGAATGCCAGCAACACATACAAAAGAATCCTAGAAATCAAGGTCTTATTGAAAGAGAGCAGCAACTGGCCAGCAGCTACAGGAGACTTAAGGAAGCAAGTGACCAATTCCTGAGGCAGAAAAGTAAAGTTCAATGGCTGAAACAAAGTGATAAAAAATAATAAGTACTTCCACAGTTACATGAAGGCAAGAAGGAATGCAAACAGGATCCTATCAATCAAGGATTCAAAGGGCAACAAGGTGACAAATGTGGAAGAGATTGCAGGTGTCTTTGTGGAATTGTACTCAAATTTACTAGGAACTATTACAGATAGAAGAGAACATGTGTACAGTCCACTGGTAAGGGAAGGCAAGACAGTAACAGAAGAGCAAAGACTATTTCTGACAGAAAAGTTCACAGAAAAAGAAGTCAAACAAGCTTTGTGGCAAATAGATGGTGAGAAAGCTCCTGGACCAGATGGGTATGGGAGCAAATTCTTTAAAGGCAGCTGGGAAATAACAGGCAAAGCACTGAAGGAGGCAGCATTGGAGTTTTTTGAATCAGGGAAAATGCTGAAAACTATGAACAGAACAGTCATCACAGTAATACCTAAAAGCAATCATGCAGAGACAGCAGGAGATTTCAGGCCTATTGCATGTTGTAACACAGTTTACAAGGTCATATCCAAAATGCTATGCAACAGACTGAAGATTATCCTACCACACATAATTTCAGCAAACCAAAGTGCTTTTGTAGAAGGGAGAACAATCATGCAGAACATTCTAATATGTCAAGACTTGGTTAGACTGTACAAGAGGAAGGCAACAACAAAAAGCTGCTTGATTAAAATAGATCTCAAGAAGGCTTATGATTCAATAGAGTGGGAGTTTGTGGAAGAAATGCTACATGCACTAAACTTCCCTATGAAGTTCATTAGATGGATCATGGAATGCATATCAACACCACAATATACAATAGCAATCAATGGAGGACAATATGGAAATATAAAGGGGAAGAGGGGACTAAGACAAGGAGATCCAATATCTCCTATGATCTTTGTTATTTGTATGGAGTACTTTTCAAGGATAATGAAGCATGTAACATAGATGGAGGGATTTAAATTTCACACCAAGTGTAGAAGCCTGCAGCTGAATCATCTATGTTTTGCGGACGATGTTCTTCTCTTTTGCAAAGGAGAGATCCAATCAGTGATGCTATTACTAAGGGGACTACAAACATTCTCCAACTCTTCTGGGCTAACTACAAATGCAGGGAAGTCAATCATATTTGAAGTGAACATGACAGCTAAAGAAGTGGAGGACTTAAGTGAAATAACAGGTTATAGTAGGTACAGACTACCATTCAAATACCTAGGTGTCCTAATTTCATCAAAGAAGATTTCAAAAATGGATTGTCAGGTGCTAGTGGACAAGATGGCTGCCAGAATAAACAGCTGGGGTACCAGGAATCTATCCTATGCAGGTCGAGTGCAAATGATAAATGCAGTCTTGATGCACATTCATACATACTAGGCTTCAATCTTCATACTACCCAAAGCAGTACTAAAGAGTATTACAGCAATGTGCAGGAATTACTTGTGGAATGGCAAAGTAGAAACAAATAGAGTCCCCCTAGTAGCATGGGACCTGGTGTGTAGACCAAAGCAAGGAGGAGGACTTGGCATAAAGGACTGTGTAACATGGAATGAGACTGCAATAGGGAAATATGTATGGGATATCACTCAAAAAACTGACTCATTATGGGTCAAGTGGATAAACCATATCTATCTCAAAGATGCAGACTGGTGGCAGTATAAACCAGCAAATGACAGTAGCTGTTATTGGAAGAAAATATGCAATGTTAGAGACAAATTGGCAGCAGGGTATGTAATCAAGAGGTGGCAATCCAGAACAGGAAAATATACAATACAACAGGGATATGAATGGCTGAAAGGGTCTCAAGACAAATGTCAATGGGGACCATGGGTATGGAGTAAACAGAATATGCCAAAACACAGCTTCATCTGCTGGTTGACCATGCAGAAGAAGCTGGTCACAGAAGATAGGCTGGAGAGCAGGGGAATGAGTACAGATGGCCTATGTGTACTATGTGGTGATCAACAGGAAACTATAAAACACCTGTTCTATGAATGCCAATTCTCAAGTAGATGTCTTGGCATAATATTGGAATGGCTACAAATCAGAGTTACAAACATGGAGGGACAACTATTATGGAGAAGAGTGGCAAGGGTGGGGAAAATAAGCAGAGAGTTTGCATATGCAGTCATAGCAGCAACCAACTACTATGTATGGAAAGGTAGGAATGAAGCTGTATGGAAGAATTCAGTGCCAAGACCACAAACAGTGTGTAATCAAATCAAGGATGAATGCAAGATTAGAATGATAGAGATATTAAACAAGAAAATAAAAGGGAAAGACAGGGACTGGATAGAAGGAATATACAGATAGCTAGGATGGATTGTACAGTTTCATTAAATAGATAGAAGTATAGATAGCTGCTCTAAAGAGCTCTCCTTGTATTCTTATTGATGTACTGGTTGGGAGAGGAATAAAAAATTTTCATTCCACCAAAAAAATAAAAACTGACAAAAATGTGATAATTTAAGGAGGTTTTAAGGTATTAATAGTACTAATTAAATAAGCTCGGGTGCGTGCGCGATGCATGCCATTGAAGCTTCTCTTGCCGGCCTCTGTAGATATATTATACTCCACTATCAAAAAAGAAAATTAAGTTTTATACATTAGTGTAATTTAACCTCTTAATTCTACGTTATAAAATTCTCATATTAAATTTAAGTAAATTAATAGTAAAAATAGTTTCTTTCAAATTAGGAGAAAAAAAGAAGAAGAAAAGACTGATGAAAGAAATAGGTCATAAGAAGCCAAACACAAAAAATCAAACCTAAAACCTAAGACAGTAACTTCTTCAAAAGCTCATAGGCAATAAATTCAGTCGCCTGAATATGTAAAGAGGGAAATTACATACTTGCTCTGATCCTTTAAAAGTACGCTGATGTATATGTATATGTAATCAGTCAATTTTTGGTAACTAATTAAGAAGATGGCCGATTCAGCGCCCCTTGCTATTGCCTTATTTATTGTGGGTCTTGCCGTTTTGTGCGCTTCATATGTACTGTGTATAGGCCGTACAAGGAACTTACAGCAAAGACGTAGTGAATCTCGAAGCAGAACAAGTCACGGGGACATGGTTATTTTAGCCGGAGCTGGCGGTGCAACAGCCGTTGCTATTGACGTAGGAGCTACTACTGAGACTGACGATGAGCGTAAGCGTGCCAAAGTTTCTATTGAGGTAGGAGCTACTGCCCCTGAGGCAACTGTTGCTATATAAGGTTGTGGCGGTGGCGGCGATGGCGGTGACGGTTGTTGCCGAGATTAAATGCCTTCTTGTTTTAGATTTAAATGCCTTGACGTAGGATCTTTAAGTCAAAAAACTATTTTAAATTTGTTGCATTTTTAAAAGCATATTTTTTTATCTTACCGTTACCGTGGATATATTCAGTAATTATTGGTGAAATCAACCCTTGTTTTTCTTCTATATTTTCTTGGCAGAATAGCGTAGTAGACCATTGTACTTCTTCGGTTTGTCATCCCAATCCTTGTACTTCATGAAGTTTTATTTTCATATTTATAGAAATTAAGATACACTATTTTAAACCTTTTTGACCGTTGACCTAGCTTATGTGGCATAAATAATACTGAGGTGGCTAAAATGATTGGTACACTCGCGCAAAAAAAGCGTGAATACAATAATTCAGCAGAAAATGACTAAAATTAAAAAAGAGAATAAGAGAAAAAAAAAGAAAAAGAAAAGAAGAAGACCAGCGAAGAACCTTCTCTTCCTGTTGCTGCCATTGCCATAACTTCTTCTTTTCATCAGAATCAAAGATAGAAAATCATCATAATTTTCTTAGGCAAAATCGTTAGAATAAAGATGAGTTCTCAACAGGAACTTCGTCCAAAAAAAATCAAGCAGACCAGGAGGGTGTTTGGCTAAGCTTATAAGCTGGTCAAACTGGTTTATAAGTACCTTTTGGCTTATCTACGCGTTTGATAAACACCCAAAGTGCTTATAAGCCAAGTGCTTATAAGCTAAAATCAACCATAAGTCATAAGCTGGTCACCCCCAACTTATGGCTTTTCAGTTTATAAGCACTTTTAGTTTGACCAACACTTTTACTAGTTTATCCTTAATAATATTTTCTAATTCACAAAATACTTTTCCCAAAATAAATTTTTTGACTTTCTCTCCATTCTACATTCGTTGCTAATTCTTTTCTTTACAAAGAAATTTTTAATTTATAATTTTTTGAAAAACATTCTAGGGTATTTTAGTCATTTTAACAAAAAAAAATAGCTTATCAACACTTTTTAATTAAATACATCAACTGCTTATTATCAGTTTCAGCACTTCTATCCAAACACGTAAATGCTTCTTTTCAAAATCAGTTTCAGCACGTAAAAAAGCTTTTCAGCACTTCAAGCTTATCAGCTAATCCAAACGGGCTCTAGGAATATCACTAGAGCATGTCAAAAATTCATCACTGGTTATAGCTGAAACCTTCGAACCATCACCGGCTCTATATAGAAAATAAAACAACCCTAGTAGTTCAATCAAATCGGATGAGAAATACTAAAAGGGGTGCATGAATCTGATCTATAATGGCGTGTGGGTACCCAAATCTTGCTTGATTTGTGAAAATTATTGGATTTTATAGTGATTGCAACTTCAATATTTCCTCTTCCACTTTTAATCTCTCAAAAAATTATAGCGGATATTCACAAACCCCTCTTTTTTATTCTTTGTTTCTAATGAGATAGAAATATCATGATTCCAGTGTTTTATTTCGGATGGGTTGGCTGTGATTTGAAAGGATTTAGGAAGTATTAATTCTATTAATTGTTTGATTTTCTTCTTTTTCTTTCTTTGTTTTTGTTTTCATTTGTTAATGAGCATTTTGAATAATGATTGCTGGGTGTAATTGAGGTAATAGAGCTAGAGAATTTTTAGGGTTGCAAAGGTGAATTAATGGAGGCGGGACTATTTGGGGTGGTGAAGGTGACGACATAGAGGTGAGAATAAAAAGAGATAGAGAGTAGAGGGGAGGAGTGGAGTGAAGTGAAAAGAAAATAAAAAATAGAGTAGAAAATTTTGAAATGAAGTGAAAAAATTAATGATGTGGCATAAAAAATTTTGAGGTGGACATGGATGTGTAATCCACATTGGATCGTTGAAGAGCACGCGAGGTCGGAAGGGTTTAAATGAGTTTTTTTGAACGAGTAGAGGTGTCTGGATGAAACTTTGTGAAGTATAGGGACCGGGATGGCAAACCAAAACAATTACCTAATGGTCTATTAGGCTATTGTTTCTTATGCCAATTCTTTTTGTGCCGCAATTTTGGCTTATTTGAAAATACTAGTCTCTATGTACGTGCGTTACACGTATCTCTCGCTAATCATTACAAGAAAGAAGAAAAACATTTTCTTCCTTATATTGAAAATCAAAATTTTCTCTAACCCTGAACATTAGATACTTTTTCATGTTATTTCTCAAAATATATCATTTAACCCACGATTTGAGAAAGACAATGTCAATATCAATCAAGTTACTTTAGAAATTAAGACAATATCACTGTACCCTTTTGATTTTCAAGATATTCTTTCATGACTTTTTTTTATTTCATGATGGAAGTTTGTAATTTGAATATTGCGTAGTTATATGCCTTTGTTCTTTGTCATCTTTGTATGTACGTGTTTAGTCTTTAGAGTGAATAAATATTTGAGTGTTAAGCTTAATCTAGAAAGGTTTTAGTCTTCGAAGTAAACCCGGCAACTCTCTCGAGCTTATTCATAGTAGATTCAAATACTAATGGTGATTATAATTTTATTCTACATGAATAGTTAAATCCTAAAAATAATTTACTAATTTGGCGCTTTATTTTTATATATTCTTTTCCATCATTTTATTTTTCCCTTGGTCCTTAAAGTATGATTTCTTTATTTTTCCTCAACTTTGCGACCAAAATTCTTAATACAACAATGTAAAACCTTTCCTACAAATTTCAGCTTCATCTAGAGGTTTAGTTGTCCACTATCGTCTTATCTTCTTGGAACATATTGTACATCATACTCATATGGTTTATTTGTGAGAATTACATTAATAAAAATAAAATACTTCACATCCAAATCTAGATTATGGACATTTCTTAATCGTGTCTCAATATATGTCAATTAAACAGTGTTTTAGAAAGATAATTCCAATTTACCCTTTCGAGTATCAAATTATTACTTTATGTAAAAAAGAAATTATTTCATGATATTTTCGTTCTCTTTTAAAGAAAAAAAAACGTATGTCCTGTTCTCTGTTTGATGTAGTTATAAGAAAAAATAACTTAATGACTTGCATATAAAAACTTAATGAAATATGTGATATTTCAAATTATTAATTCTTGATCGGGTTAGTTGTAACATACCGGAGGAGAATAATTTGCTGTCTTTTTTTTAATTTTTGGTTATAGGTTAATATTAGTTTATATGGATTAAATCAAAATCTCACATATTTAAAAAAAAAAAAAAAAATTGAAATCTCATACAAACTGGAGAACGAAATATATGAACCATGCATATTGTTGTCGGAAAAAAAAAAAAAAAAAAAGAGCTACTATCCTCTATCCAAGGATACTGGGAGAGTAGCAGTCTATTAAGTCCAAATAGAATTGCACCCAATATCAGCTTTGTAGGGATGGCGTGTTTGTAGTTTAAATTGGAAAGGAAATCTATTCTTGGGTAACTTACAATTATATCCTTAAATTATATAAATAATTAAGGGCATAAAAGTCAATCAATATTTCGGGATAATTTAGTCGTTAGCATAAAATATCGTGCTTTTATAATAATACTTTTATAATCTAGTATCTATGAATGTGCATTGCACGTTAATAATGGCACATAATTGTTTAACCATTTAAATCATCTGAATTATGAAAGCCGAAAAATATAATTACATTAGAGCATGATATGTGAATTCAAAATAAAAGGAAATCATCAGAACTTACACAAATGATTAATTTAGTCATGTTATTTATGTAACGAACCGACCGGTCGTTTTGAGCTCTAGCGCGTCGTTCGGCGATTTGAGGCCATGAGCAGCTTCACTTCGGGTATTATGACTTGTACACATGGTCAGAAATTGAATGTCGGGAAGTTCAGAGTTAATTTGGAAAGAAAATTCTCATTTCGGAAGCTTTAAGTTAGAAAATTGACTAAGTTGTGATTTTTGAGTAAATGACCTCAGAATCATGATTTGAAGGCTCCATCAGGTTCGTATGATGATTTTGGACTTGGGCGTATGTCCGGATTGAGTTATGGATGACCTGGGAGCGTTTCACCGCATATTGTGGAAGTTAGCATTTTTGGAAGAATTTCATAAATTTGGGTTGAAGTGCATTTCAAAGTAATCAATATCCATTTGGTATTTTGAGTCCGGAAATAGCTCCGTATGGTGATTCTGGTATTGGAAGCGCGTTGAAGTGGATTTGGAGGTCTGTAGGTCATTTTGGAGTCATTTGGCTAAAGTTAGAAATTTGAAGGTTTTTGAGAAGTTTGACCGAAAGTGGACTTTTTGATATCGGGGTTGGAATCCGATTACAGAAGTTGGAGTAGGTCCATAATGTTGAATACGACTGTGTGCAAAATTTGAGGTCAATCGGATTGATTTGATGGGTTTCGGCAGCGAAAGTAGAAATTGATGTTTCAAGTTCTTTAAGTTTGAATTGGAAGGTGATTCGTGATATTAGCGTTGTTTGATGTGATTTGAGGGCTCGACTAAGTTCGTTTGGTGCTTTAGGACTTGTTGGTATATTTGGTTGAGGTCTATGGGACCTCGGGTTAATTTCGGATGGTTAACGGATCAAGGTTTGAAGTGAAGAGCTACTGAAGTTTGAGGACTGCTGGTGTATTCTCACTTGCGCAGTAGGCACCACAGGTGCGAGCCCGGAGAAACGGGAAGGGAGCCGCAGAAGCGGAAAAGGACTGGAGCAAGGGGAGTCGCAGGAGCGGACATTTGGGCGCACTTGCGGGCGCGCAGGTGTGAAGGCGAAGGCCGCAGAAGCGGAAAAGGGCGCAGGAGTGAAGAAGGCGCCGCAGAAGCGACTAGTGGACCGCAGATGCGAAAGTCGTCAAGGTAGAAGGGTTCTTTTAAAATCGGAATTTGGCCCATTTTCTCTCATTCTCTCTTGGTTGGACGATTTTTGGGGAGCTCCAAATGGAAATTTTCATCATTGAAGTCATGGTAAGTTATTCCCACCTCACTATAAGTTAAATACAAGGATTTTATAAGGATTTAAACATTAAAATTGGTAGAAATTGTGGAGTTTTTGGTAGAAAGCCTAGAAGTTATATTCTTCGATTTTTGCCACGAAATTGGACATGGAATTTTGAATAAGTTATAAATTTGAGTTCGTGATTTTACGGGTAAATTTTATTTTCGAAAATTTTTGAAATCCGGGCACGTGGGCTCGAGGGCGATTCTTATCGACTTTTTGATCGGGGTTAGAAGTTGTTGTAAATTGGATTATTATGAGTATTTGAGTATATATTTATAGGTTTGCACAATTATTGACTAGTCTTGGAGCATTGGGCACTGGTTTGAATCGTCGGAAGGGCTTGGTAGCCGAATATGGAACTTCGGAGCAAGGTAAGTCTCCTTTCTAACCTTGTAAGAGGGAATTTACCCCATAGGTGAAATAATTCAATATGTGCTTCTATTTGTGGGGGCTACATACGCACGAGGTGACGAGAGTCCGTGCGTAACTACTATTATGCTTAAGTTCGGGTAGTCTAGGACCCAAAATCATGATATACTTGCAATATTTGTAACCTTATTGTTAATTTAAATTGCTTAAATCATATCGAATTGGTAAATGAATTTCTAAAAGGTTAAACTTCATTTTCTTGATCGTTAAAAGAGGATTGACATTTTCTTGAATAAATGCTCCTTGATAAATACTTGGTTGACTGTTTGATTGTGTTTTCTTTTTTATGGAACGGACCGAAAGCCTCGGTAGATTAAATAGATGTATCTATAGTTCGCGCCGTCCGACCCTCCGGCAGTGCGCAATTTAATATTATATTGGATCAGACCGTACGACCTCGGCATGACTTGCGCATGATTGAATTGATTGAGCTGACATTGATAGCAAATGATATTGCCTCATTGGCTTGTGATAAGTTGATAAATGCTAAAAATAATGTTGGAATCTCCTATTAACAAAATAACTGTTTACTTGTTTCATGTTATTGAGTTTACAGTCGTTTTATAAAAATTCATGATTAATCATATTATCGGTATATCATTTTTAGCCATAGTAAGTGTCGGAGTCGACCTCTCGTCAGTACCTCTTTGAGATTAGACTGGATGCTTACTGGGTACGCGTTATTTTCGTACTCATACTACACTTGTTGTACATTTTGTTGTACGGGCACCTATATGTCTAGTGGCCTTGTGGTGCAGCAACGTGGTTGACACGGGACTTAGGTGAGCTGCATCTTATGAGACAATCCGCAGCCAACAGAGTCTCCTTCAGAGTACTTGTATTTTCTTTTCTGTCCAAATTTATATTCCGGAAAGTTATTTTATTTCTTAGTAAATGTTCATGCACTTGTGACACCGGGTTCTGGGATGATTATGAGTTATTCAGTATTGAGATTGTGAAAATATTATTATTTACTCTAAAATTTCCATCTTTTACTATTTAGTTGAAGGAAAAGTATAATTTCAACAATACTAAAAAGAGAACCAAGTTAATTATTTATTGTTGGTTGCCTGACAGCTGTTACACTCCGCAATATTACGTCAATATTACGTCCCGTAGTATTATATTACGATGATGTTACGTCCTGCAGTATTATATTACGATGATGTTACGCCTTGCAGTATTACATTACGGTGATCTTACGCTTCGCAGTATTAAATTACGACGATGTTGCACCCTGTAGTATTGTACGTTGAATTTGTCGTAAGGTAATTGACATCAGTCCATGAAAAAGATTATTCGGAGATTATAAGGATTATGCTATTTCACAAGTGATGAGTAAATTTGTGAAGATGAGAGGAGAATCAAGTCAAAGAAAATGAATTTTTGTCCAAGTTTGGCAATTTGGGGATAAAATACGGTCCAAGCTATAATACCCCGTATTTATGGACTAGTGCCATACAAGGTACCACATGACCATGATAGTAAGGTGTATATGACGTCTTAAAAGTGAGAGTATTTTAAGTAATCTGAAATAATTCTTAATTATATGGGTAATTAGTTAATTATTGGGTAACGAGGTGTTACCTAATTAACTAAGAAATAACGGGATAAGATTAATCCCCCCCCAAAACAAACGTGGCAGCACCCCAATTATATTTAGAGTGACTATTAAAGTATTGCATAGATGGCACAAATTGGAGAATTAAACGGATTAGTCATCCACTAGGTGGGGCCCACACCCAAAACACCAAAAAGAGCTCTTAATTCATTTTGGAATCTCTACAATTCAAAGAGAGAGCTTCTGTAAATGATAACGTTCTAAATGCAACATGAGTTACTTCAATAAAGCATACGAAGATGATATTATGTAGTGGTAGCGTGAATTTGCAAATTTCAAGAGAGCACGGTACAATCATACTCAAAAATATCATACGAATTTTTCGTACTTCGATCCGCTGTCACGTTATTTGTCACAATTGACGTATGTTAGAGGGATTGTCAAGAGAATCTGTTCAGGTATGTTAGGGCTATTCGTTCTTTCTTTTTGGCATGATCTATACGACACGAACGAAACGAGCAAATGCACAAATTTCATAAATGACTCTATTCATAGAAGTATTAGAGATGTCTATGTTCTTGAATTCCCATATGTTTTATTGTTCTATTGTCTGTTCACGGGTCTCAAAAAAATACGTAAGTTGAAAAAAACTTACTTCATGATATTAATCAAAGGCATGATGGTCTTATGACATTCCGAAAGATCTTATTGGCATATATATATATATATATATATATATATATATGTGTGTGTGTGTGTGTGTGTGTGTGTGTGTGTGTGTGTCTGTGGTATATGAAAAAAGGTTACGGTGTTATATACGCACCACCACCTGATCAGCTAGAATACGTTGATGATTTTGCCCACAGTGGCCGAGATAATATGATGGGATGCCCTCAGAGGCCTGATGATGTTATGAATCATGTACCTATGCACGACATGACATTCATACGCATATGAATGACATTTTAATTATTTCATGATTTACAGAGTTATCCAGACTTACAGGTTGAGTCATTTACTCTATATTTCTTCCATGTCTGTTATGTACTTATTTATGTGCCTTACATACTCGATACATTTTTTGTACTGACGTCCCTTTTGCCTGGGGATGCTGCGTTTCATTCCCGCAGGTCCCGATAGATAGGTCGAGAGCCCTCCAAGTAGGGTATCAGCTCCGCGGAAGATGTTGGTGCGCTCCATTTGCTTCGGAGTTGCTTCTTTGGTTAGGATGATTTAGACGTGCATTGTTTGGTATGGCGGGACTCTATCATGACCTTTATGAAAATTATGTATTCTTAGAGGCTTGTAGACTAATGTTATGTACGTAAAAGATTGTATGGCCTTGTCGGCCTATATTCAGTATACGAGTGGTTATTTTGGTCTTATAGGCTCGTATGTCTTATGTATAAGTTGGTATCACATGTTGTATTCTACTTATCTCACGGCAGCCTTCCGGCTCAGTTATCTATGATAGTATGACATGAAAAGATATGTTATGTTGGTACTCGGTTGAGTAAGGTACTGGGTGCTCGTCGCGGCCCATCGGTTTAGGTCGTGACAAAAGTGATATCAGAGCAGTTCGGTCCTAGGGAGTCTACAAGCTGTGTCTAGTAGAGTCTTGTTTATGGGTGTGTCTTGCACCACACTTATAAGCAGGAGGCTACAGGGCAGTTAGGACTATCACTCTTTCTTCTTACTCTAGATCGTGTGGTAGAGCTAAGTTGTAAGAACTCTATTTCCTAAACTCTATCTTATTCATAATACGACGATGCCTACATCTAGGAAGACGGTTGGTACGGGATTGAATATTGATGTGAAAGAATTGAGTCAAAGGAACTAGATTTTGCATCATGCTCATGGTGAGTAAATGTAAGGTCTCCAGCAGAACATGTGGATACTAAAACGTGTAAGCTTCTTGATAAGGATCCATAAGGCAAGAATATCTATCTACTCTTACTGTAAATATGAATAAGAGATTTAGAAGATAGATACAAGTTTCAACAAGTAAAAGTAGCAAGGTAAGAAGGGTACGAGGTACCCAGCTAATGAAGATTAACAATATTTACGATTCAAGCAGAGAAATATAAGTATTTTGAGTTACCTTCAATTGTAACAGAGGTATGTACAATTGGCCACACCCATCTCAGTTATGCTCCACGGGAGCCAACAGATATAGTTAAGAGAAGGAGGGGATATTAGGACCCAGTTGGGGTTAAAGTAACCCAAAATGTTGGATGGCTTGTTTGCGTTAGTTGACATTTCCGAAGGATATTGCAAATGTGCTAACAAATCTCCTTGTGAGATACCCAGATGGTGCACTCTAGAATAATACAGATAGATATGAATACTAGAAAGTTCAAAGATAGGCACTGGAAGCCTTGAACGGATAAATATTACCTTAGTATGGCTCCCGTCCCTAGTATAGAGATAATGCTAGGCAACCCGAAGAGCCAGCGGATGGAGCAAAGGGGAGCTAAAAGCAAAAGAATATTTGGTTGACATAAATGTTAGCAGGAAATAAGAATTAAGAGAGCTAATGAAGCATTAAGAGTAAGATGTGATACATGGATGACAACGGTAGATAAAAAAGATAACAGTATTACAGAGTCTATTGTCAAGTGAAGGAAACGATGAGAGGTGACAGGTCTTGAGACAGCAAAAAAGTATAGGCCATAAAGTCATACCCTCACTTCGAGAAATAAGTTCGTGACTCCAACGCAACTACCAGAAGGAAAGTTAGACCCTAGAATAATAGAAATCTGTATGGGCTAGTGAACAAGATAAACTAAATGTGAATTAGGGACTGAATGATTGGATAATAGTCGGCATCATGAGAATTTCAGATTTCGTTCCGGCGATAGTAGAATGGACAACAGAAGAAAATTCATGAGAAATTTAGAGAATGGTCATTCAGGAAGACGCTTTCCTAAAGCAAGCAATGTGAGCAAAGTTAAGCTTAAGGGACTGTATGTACCAGTTACATTAAGTGTTACCCTCGTGAGTAAGGAATTTTGTTATCCTTGGCACAGAAAGATTATCGCAAGGCGAGTAAGGGTCATCGACGATGTGAAAAGATGCCTGAGATGAAAAGGTAAAACATCTATACGTACATCATCATAGCACTAAATCTTAGTACTCCCCTAAAGGGAGGAATATGGAGTGATGTGGCATTAAGATAGAATTAAGTTGTTCTAGTAACTATGGAATGGTAAAGGAAGAGTGCGATAAAAATGAGAAAGGAATGAGATTGCACTTATCCGAATCCTACAGATATGCTATGATTCCAGAACATTATGTAAGCACGACGTCAGAAAAAGGAAGTAAGGGTTCCTGCTCGGAATGTTATTGATAAATAAGGAGCCAGTATGTGAGGTAAGTTAAGACAAGAAAATAACCCAAGAAAGATTACGCGGATTATGGATATGAGAATGGGACGACGAGTAGTTAATAGTTGATTCAGGAAGAGCCTAGTCATGACTAGACAAGAAGTTACAAACAAATCAACAGATCATACAAGATAAATGTAGTAAACCCCAACATGAAGAATTCAGCCTCGCAGTAATGTCATTATAATACTTGAGATATATTCAAATAGGAGTCGGGGTAGTTAAAGGTACTGTATAGTGTTACTGGGATAAAAGAAAGTGCCACTGGGAAGACAATCAAAATATCAGTTCAGAAGCAACCCTACAAGCACAAGGACACGGGTAAGCAACTACGGATGGTTATAGGCAAGGAAGGACATCAAAAGGTCCGTAATAAACTCACAGATTTACGAGAGTCAAGGTTCTCCGTAAGTACTACAATGAAAGACTAGCTGAGGAAATAAGGAAGAAGGCTTCAACCTAAGCACAACGACCTAAAGAGGAAATGGTCGTGTAAAAACAGTATCACAACAATATTGTAAGCACTCCAAAAGAAAGTGGCACCTACCGTGGCTAATGAACGGCAAGTAAAAATTAAAAGTAATATTCGAGATCATATGAGTTGCACGAAAATTTTGGCATGTGTGGGCACTAATATAAGCCAAGTATGGACGCAACAAGGGGGAAGAAAGGCCAGGAAAAGTAATAGCATACGTTGAAAGAAAGCTAAGATGGAACGAAAGAAATTATCCGATCAATGATCTAGAGTTGGTTACGTTATGAACGCACTTAAGGGTTCAGAGTTTTATACATGCAAAATATGCAGCCGTAAAAGATTTTGGTATACGTTAAGAGAAAGAATTGAGCCCAGGACTTAGACGAAAGATTAAATTGTTAAAGGATTGTATCATGCATATTCCTCAGCGCCCATGAAAGGATAAACAGAATAACTAATACCATGAATCACAGATCGGGAGATAACTTAAGCCGACATAAAGGCCGATCAGAAGAAGGAGTAAACTAGAGAGTTACAACAACGAAGTAAATCAGGAATCCGATTATTGGACCCAGAAGTTATAGGAATCATGATTGAGAACATAGCAAAATCAGTCTTAATATTAGAGGTGCAAGAGAGATAGTACAACAACTATATTCTATAACGGCTCTACGATGAAGCCAGATAGAAGTGTCCCAACCTCATAAGAAGTTAGTATGAAGCTCTCACAAGATTGTATAAAAAGGTGCATGTATTATAATAAAAGTTCAAGACGTGGATGTGAATTATACCTATGTGGAGGGGAGGTCATGAAAGAGATAGAAGATGTGATGTGAGACATTAAGGTAAGTAAGGTAAAGGTAAATAACGTATGAGATACTCAAAAGCAGAAGGTTGAGAATGGTCCATACTTCGGATAGAAGGCTAAAAGCGTAGGGATTCAATATCTAGGAATGATAGCAGGCGTCGTCGTGGCATATCTTCCCGCCTATGGTTTCTAGGTACCGAGAGATCTAGCCAAGAGAGCAAAGAAGAGTTAGAGACGATGTGATGTCTTGCTTGATGTTCTACGATAACATAAGGGAATCTATGGTGCAAGCAAGTTGAAGGAAGGTTGAAAATAGTATAAATAGATATGTAGAGGTCGCAAGCTAAAGTATAGTAAAGCGACAAGGTTTTATGACAGGAGTAAGGATGAGAAAGGGCGAGTAACAAGGTGACGAGAATGGATAAGTCCTCGAGATTAAGCCCATGAAAACAAGAGAGCTAATGGTTTCTCTAAGTTATAGGAAGTTCAGTATAGCCTGAAGGAACTCAAAGGAATCTAAGACTAATAGCATCTAGAGTGGAATGAGGGTGTGATTGCGATAGATAAAGGATGACGTTTGGGCCTTAGATTGAGTAATGGCTTGAAGAGGATTTCATGAATTGTACCGAATTAGAATATCCATGTAAGGTGAGTCATATTGAGAAGCTATAAAATACAGTTACGGAAGAATAGTATCGCCCATAGGTGGATCAATCTAACGACTCCAAATGTCCCTGATGAGACATGAGCCCTAGTGATTACGTAAGAGGTTCCAAGTTATCAGTGGTATATTGTAGATCAATATTGAGGTGAATCAACAATAGATGGACACAAGTCACAGAGTATGAGGTGAGATTAGGCCGTCATTCTTAAGATTAACGAGTTAGGAGGAAGCACTAAAGGACTTAGATTTATACATATGGGATAAGTAACGAAAGTAACCTGTAGTTTGGAAGTAGACCTCAGTAATGATATAGTCATACGAATGGATAACCAGATCTATGAAATAAGATATGGCCATATTCACAAGTTCTACAAAGTACCGAGCGAAGAACTTCAGTACACCTATAGATGCCCAAAGAGGCATCCTATTAAGCCTTGTATATGTTTACAAGTAAGGCCTAGAGAATAGCTAAAAGCTGGAGGAAAAAGGAGAGAAGAGTCGCATAGGCACACTTACAAGGTCAGTATCGTAGAGGCTGCATGATAGAAGGTAGCAACACTTACGAGATTGGAAGGAATTCGATCACAAGTCATGGCGTGGGAAAGAGGCCTAAATGGGGGGAATGCCCTGGCTTTTGGATTTATTCACAAAACAACTGCAAAAATGGCGAGGAGAGTATTAAGGCATTCACAAGAGCTATAAGTTATGAAAATGATAAGAGCATCAGTCAATCTTAGAGGATGAATGTTCCAAAGGGGGAGAATGATGTTACGCCCCGCAATATTACGTCGATATTACGTCACGCAGTATTATATTACGATGAAGATACATCCTGTAGCAATATATTGCGATGATGTTACGCCTTTCAGTATTACATTACAATGATGTTACGCTTTGCAGTATTAAATTACGACGATGTTGCACCCTGTAGTATTGTACGTTGAATTTTTCGTAATGTAATTGACATCAGTCCAAGAAAAAGATTATTCGGAGATTATAAGGATTATGCTATTTCACAAGTGATGAGTAAATTCATGAAGATGAGAGGGGAATTAAGTCAAAGAAAATGAATTTTCGTCCAAGTTTGGCAATTTGGGGATAAAATACTGTCCAAGCTGTAATACCCCGTATTTATGGACTAGTGCTGTACAAGGTACCACATGACCATGATAGTAAGGTGTGTTAAAAGTGAGTAGTATTTTAAGTAATTTAAGATAATTCTTAATTATATGGGTAATTGGTCAATTATTGAGAAACGGGATATTACCTAATTAACTAAGAAATAATGGAATAAGATTACATCCCCAAAAAAAACGTGGCAGCACCCCAATTATATTTAGAGTGACTTTTAAAGTCTTGCATAGATGGCACAAATTGGAGAATTAAAGTGGATTAGTCATCCACTAGGTGGGGCCCACACCCAAAAGACCAAAGAGAGCTCTTAATTCATTTTGGAATCTCTACAGTTCAAAGAGAGAGCTTCTGTAAATGATAACGTTCTAAATGCAACATGAGTTACTTCAATAAAGCATACGAAGATGATATTATGTAGTGGTGCCGTGTATTTGCAAATTTCAAGAGAGCACGATATAATCTTACTCATGAATATCATACGAATTTTTCCTACTTCGATCCGTCGTTACGTGATTTGTCACAATTGACGTATGTTAGAGGGATTGTCAAGAGAATCGGCTCAGGTATGTTAAGGCTATCCCTTCTTTCTTTTTGGTATGATCTATACGACACGAATGAAACGAGCAAATGCACAAATTTCATAAATGAATCTATTCATAGAAGTATTAGAGATGTCTATGTTCTTGAATTTCAATATGTCTTATTGTTCTATCGTCTGTTCACGGGTCTAAGAAAAATACGTATGTTGAGAAAAGCTTACTTCATGATATTAATCAAATGCATGATGGTCTTATGACATTCCGAAAGATCTTATTGGCGTACTTCATTATGCATTGCATTCATTTATACATGTGCATTTACCCATGAATTAGACGACATTATATATATATATATATATATATATATATATGAGAAAAGGTTACGGCTACGCACCAACACCTGTGGTATACGTTGATGATTTTGCCCAGAGTGACCGAGATGATATGATGGGATGCCCTCAGAGGCCTGATGATGTTATGAAGCATGTACCTATGCACGACATGACATTCATACGCATATGCATGTCATTATAATTAGTTCGTGATTTACAGAATTATCCAGACTTACAAGTTGAGTCATTTACTCTATATTTCTTTCATGTCTGTTATGTACTTATATATGTGCCTTACATACTCGGTACATTTTTCGTACTGACGTCCCTTTTGCCCAGGGACGATGCGTTTCATGCCCGCAGGTCCCGATAGACATGTCGAGAGCCCTGCAAGTAGGCTATCAGCTCTGCGGAAGATGTTGGTGTGCTCCATTTGCTTCGGAGTTGCTTGTTTGGTTAGTATGATTTAGACGTGCATTGTTTGGTATGGCAGGACTCTATCCCGACCTTTATGAAAATTATGTATTCTTAGAGGCTTGTAGACAGATGTCATGTACGTAAAAGATTGTATGACCTTGTCAGCCTATATTCAGTATACGAGTGGTTATTTTGGTCTTATAGGCCCGTATGTCTTATGTATAAGTTGGTATCACATGTTGTATTATACTTATCTCACAGCAGCCTTCTGGCTCAGTTATCTATGATAGTATGACATGAAAAGATATGTTATGTTGGTACTCGGTTGAGTAAGGTACTGAGTGCCCGTCTCGGCCCATCGATTTGGGTCGTGACACAGCGGTGTCCGGCGCCATCGATTCATGTTCAATTCATGTTCAAGCTTTAGGAAGACTTAAGAATTATGCTTCGTGTAGAAGTGAGTTACAAGGAAGGTGATTTGGCTGGGTGCTTCCTTGAGAGGGTGGTCAAGTGCTAGCGGAGCCTTGCAGTTGATTATATTCGAGACCAAGTCAGAGTGGGTGACCCTCAACAACGGTCCTAGTGGATTCAAAAGTTAAAGTACGGTGCCTAAGGATTTTGAGTCCATAGTATAGTTGAGTATCGAGCTTTTACAGCGGACTATGATAAAGGAGCCTGGGGTGTTCTGCGTTACCTCCAGTCTGTGGTGTAGTATAAGAGGAATGGGAGGAAATAACTTTGGATTTATAGAAGAATTATCAGAATGGGTGTACCAGTTGAAGATGCAATTATGCGCACGAGGAGGGTATGAAGTGGTTCGTGGGTTTTGAGATAATGTGATCTTGTGAAATGAGGTCACTCAGGACAAGTGCAGATTGAGTTCGCTATGTTTTGAATGGAGATATTATTATTCCTAAGGCAAGTCCAGGGTAAATTAGAAGAAGTTGTAATCGGGTTAGCAATGGTTGAATCGGCATAATAATAGGAATGATCAGCTCCTTCAGCGTGTTGAGTTACTCATGTGATTTGTGATGGTACGTGCGAGGTTTGAGATCGCCGTAACTGATTTTATTTGGAGGCTTTCGAGTATTATTGCATGTTATGTGCAGATGGATCCCAGAAGAGTTATGGTGGTTTAGACCACTACTTGAGGTTGGTATTTTCTGCGAATATGAGAATTCAGTCACGTGTTGCAATGGTACTCTTGAAATGAGTTAAGTAGAAGGTTTCTATATGATGAAGTGTTTACCCTATTGGTGGTTCAGGAGTTATGATGAAATTCCTGTACTCTTGCACATTGGTATGATTAAGTGCATCGAGTAGCATGTGATTTGGATGTAGAGGATCAAGGTTGTAGTTTGGTGTCGTCAAGAATGTCACCAGCTCGGATGAGTAGGGAAAAAGGATTCATATGGTTAGAGTAAGCTGGTATTGTCTTTAGCGTCACTTGAGATCGGTGTCCTGTGTAAGAGGCTTTGAGTACTGATTTCGGATTTTTGATTTGCTTTACAACATTAGTGCGGCCGGTGGTATGGATGTGCAGACTTGTTATCTAGTGCTGAAGGTCGTGGGAGCGTGACCCACAAGAAGATTGTATAAGTGTGACATGTAGTCACTTGATTTATCGAAGATTGGAACCAAGTATGGAGATTTTGGTACTATGGTTCGTGTGAGAAGTTACGCCTGAAGGGTGCTGGGTTCACTTGGTTGGGGATTGTGGAAGTTTGTTCCGGATCGACGGCTGTTCTTGTGTGTCTTGGGAAGAAGGATGTTGATACCCAATTTTTTCCTCATTTTTAAATATGTACACATACTTTCAAAATAGTGCATATAAATCATCATTTTGATTTATGAGCGCACACAAGTATTTTTATAATTTTTCATAATTTTTAAACGCTTTAAATCAATTTTTTCTTGCATTTAATTATATAAATTTTCAATAATTACCCCCCAATTTATTTTTATGATGATTTAATCATCTAAATATTTCATTTATATTAATATGAGATTTTAAATATTTTCAGTGCGTTTCTTATAATTACATTTGAATTTTTAAGGCTAAATTGCACACATTTGCAATAATAGCCCAAATTAATGTATAATTACATTATTTAGGCAAAAAATAATTTTATATTTTTAAAATGTTAAGTAATTATTTTAAAACATTTAGTGCACGAATGATATTTTGTTATTTATTTATCACTTTTATAAATTATTTATTTGATTAAAATCGGGTATTTAAAATTTAGCCCTAAATTCCTCCTATTTTTCGGACCTTAAAATACCCAATACACTAGCCCAACATCCTTACACTAATCCAATTACCCCTGGCCCAAGACCAATTAGCCCAACCCCGTACCCGTTTAAACCACCTGACCCAAAACTCTTTTAAATCGTGGCTGTTGATCTCTGAGATCAACGGTCCACGTTACACCCGCCGCTTTAACTACACCCAAGCCCTAATCCTAAATCACTCTTCACCACCCCGCTGCCCTGAAACTCTCTCTATCTCACCTCTAAAGAACCCTAATTACCGCTTTTTACCAATCCCCTTCCTAATCCCTTCAGCCATGGGATTTACCCGTTATTTACTTACAATATCCGTGTTCCTTCTATGATGGTTCATCTATGGTGTTACCTAGTGTTCTTGCCTAAACATGGCAAGAAGATCTCTTAGAAATCGAACCAAATCTGGTTCAGCTCCTTGACCTTTTTCCGTCTGTGTTTATTCTTGTTCTTTTATGGTATGGATCTCTATGAATCTCTGTGTATCTTTGAGATTCTTACTTATCCTAAATTAGGGTTTCAGATCCTTTTAAATCGAACCAAATCTGGCTCGAGTCTTTGGTTTTGAATAGTATTTCTGTCTATGTTCATCTTATTCTATGCAGCATTTGATTTTTTTTTACTTTTTATTTCTGTCGATTTGTGTACTTTGCCTAAAATTAGGGTTCTGAAATTTCTTCTATTCCTTACAGATTTCGGTTGTTTTCCTTTCTAGTGTTTGACTGATGATTTTTCATGTTTATTTGTCAATTCCTACCACTATATAAACCCCTTTCCCCATTCCCTTTAGACAGATTTTTGGAATCACTATAACCTCACTAGATCTAAAACATTACTCTATTATTTCGTTCTATACTTTGGTTTTGGCCGGCTGAAAGCCAAGGCCATTAAATTCGGGGTTTTGCTTCTCATTGACGTTCAGAATACTATGGATTTTGTTCTTTCTTGCATTTTTCATTTAACTGGTGAGTTATTTGACTTTCGTAATTTCATCCTTATGTATTCTTACCTCTGAATCACTAGCTTAATACGCTCCTAGTTTACTTTTAAGCATGTCTCTATTAACTTCTGCATTTAATCACTCTTAATGCTACTAGTTCTGAGACTATCTATGCCTAATTGGGTAATCTGAATCTTGCTAAGACTGTTTAGTCAGTGTGTTGATTCCTGAATGTTTATAAATCTGTTCGCATGCTTAGAATCTCTATGATGAATGGCTCACATCTATGGTAATCTGTGTTAAGACTTTCAATGTTAGTCATAATTTGCCCCTCTGCCATTATGTCACTCAACATGCTCACTTGCTCCCATACCCCTTTAGTATTTGCTTATTATTTAGAATAATTGTTTCAGCATGTTTGAATTGTTACTTTTAGGTGTTAGGCTAAACCTTTGTTAATTAGACCTCTTTAACAATGCTTGAATGCCCACATCTGCTACTTGACATGAGTTTACCTTCCATTCTGTCCAGAATCTCGGTAGAGATGTTCTGTCATATGTTATGTGTCTGTGATCTTTCCCCTTTGCTAAAATGATGCCCTGTTCCTTCTGTGATTACTTGGCTTATCACAATGCTGCCTCGTTTCTTATATACGTAGCATAATTTCCAACCATGGTTCAACCTGTCTAGTAATGTGCATCTATGTATAATAACCCTTGTCAATCCTGCAAACATGTTCTTTCCTTAATTTTTTTAGCATGTGACTGCTTCTATGCTAAGTGTTGAACTTGTTTTCCTTAGTTTGTATTAAGCTTGTTTTGTGATTTAATCAACTGTCTGCCTGATTTGCTCAGTTTGGGTTGTCTGCTAAAACCTTTCAGTTCCCGTTTCTCAATTTTGATCCTTTCTTTCACCTGTCACCTAAGTTCATTGAATCCCATTCTTAGCCGGCTGAAAGGCAAGGCTACTTAGCTTTTGTCCTTTGACCTCCCTAGTGTGAGCACTACCCCGGGTTCTTGAATCCCTTAGGAACTCTGACACACTGGGGTCTTGGTTCTATATGCTCAATTTCGTTTTAAGGCTACTCGTAGAATCCTTCAATTCCTGGCTGCTTTATGTCTATGAGTATGTAACTTTGGTGATGTGGTGAATTGTGAGAATAAAGGCCTGGCCTAGCCAGGTGTATTTTGAGCCTCCTCTAGGCTCCCTATAGTTACTTATTTCTACAATTTACTCTGTTCATTCTGGGTCTGTAATAATTCTTGTAATAATATTTTGGGGTATTAGTGAAATTGGAGAAAGGGCTTTTATCCTATACTTGCACTAAAATGGGTAGAGATCCTGCATATAGGTCCATTACCTAGTTAAAATATGCTATTATGTTCAGACATGTCCAGCTATGATGTGTTAGAAATCATGCCTATAGGTATTCTATCTTTGCTCAAACGTGCTACTTTCCAGTTATTGTAGAAATCATTCCTATAGGTATTTTATCATTGCTCAAAACGTGTTATTTTCCAGTCATTGTAGAAATCCTGCCTATAGGTTCTTCACGTAGTTCAAATATGTTCTATGCCTGCTTGTTAGAAATCATGCCTATAGGATCTAAAATCAGTTTTAATTATAGAAATCATTCCTATAGGATCTAAAATCAGTTTTAATTATAGAAATCATGCCTATAGGATCTAAAATTAGTTTTAATTATGGAACTCAAGCCTATAGGATCCGTATCAGTTTAATTACTTGTCCCACTCGTTTCTTTAAGAGTCTTCAACGCTGTGCTAATTATCATCATTAGAAATCATGCCCATAGGACTCAATTAACCCATTCAGGACATAATCTAGTGATCACCATTATTAGCTACTCCATAAAATTCCTAGATATCATGCCTATAAGTTTAATATCTTATACCTGTAATCAGTAGGCAACTATGTAGGTTTCAGAGATTGTAAAATGCCCGCTCATTCTAGATTTATATTGAGATCCTGCCTATAGGATTCTACAACCTCAACTTGTTAAAAATAGCAACTGGCTTTGTGAATCTGACTTGCGTGCATTCACTGTCTAAGTGTGGAGGCTAACATGATCCCTTATTTGCTTATAAATGAAAGTCCAAAATGTTTTTGTATGTTGCATAATATTTTTCATTTTGAGCAGCCTAAGTTAAAGTGTAGAACCACCCTGAGATAGAGGTCCAAATGCCTCCTGGACCATAGGCACGGGACAGGTAGTGCACGCATAGGGTAGGACTTAGAATTGACTAGTGCACTTTAGGTAAACAACTTAAAGATACTAACCGGGTAGCAGGAGATTATAGTCTGTGCAGGCTGAATAATACGAGTAACACCCCACCTTGAGGGAGTTACGAAGTATTATTATGTTACACGGGGTGATCCTTTAGGCTAACAAATTTAGGATCCCCCACCTTGACTTTCAATCAATTATTTGTGTTTAACAATAAATTCCCATAATCCCTCTGTTGTCTTATCTTTGATCTCATAGACTAATTCATATAATTGAGTTCGGCCGGGACCCACAGTTGTGGACCTCGAAGAGTGCCTAACACCTTCTCTTCGAGGTAATTTCGAGCCCTTACCCGATCTTTGGTGACGCAAATTGGTTGGTCAGAGTTATCTGCAAATAGGTGCCTTAACGCACCTTAATCCTTTAGGTGGTGACTCTCTCTTTTAAAACCCTTCCTTAAAAGAGTTGTCACATGTCGAAACCCGATTTCGCGAGAAAAAAGGGGCGCGACAGCATGGCGACTCTGCCGGGGATATTTTTAGTCTCTTACCATTGCGAACTTGATCTCTTGAATTAGTCTCTCTCGATAAGCGTGTTTTTGTTATTTTGCTATTACTTGAATATCCCGCTCCCATTTTCCCTTTTTATTGCTACTGCACATCCTCTTCCCTATTTCCCTTTTATATGAACACATATGCAACTCTTCGTTTAATTTTATTATAACTTGCATTTCCCCTTATCTCCTAATCATGTTCACTTGCTCCAAACCTTTTAATTTTTCTATATCATGTACCTCCCAATCCCTACCCCTTTATTTACTTTATTACAATTCTTTCATTACGCGAACTAACTTCGTCCCTGTTTTTCTTTCTTTCATGTCTTTACATTTATTCAATACTGCATTTATTGCTTTCAACATGCACAAATACTTGGCAACGTGTTATTTTATCTTTTCATAAAGCATGCTCCACATCATATTCCACTCGTGCGTATTAATACCGTAGCGGCACTTGATGAGTGTCCGCGCTCTTCCTAAACCACCCTTTAAATTTGGAAAGGCTTATTTGCCGTAAACTAGTTGATCAACGGTGCAATCGACGGTTTCGTGCCTTTCCATCTAAAGTTGTCCGCTTGAGGTACCGGTCTAGACTCTTCTAGAAACCCCATTCTAAAATCAACTGTGCATGCATCATGTCTAAACCTAGTGTGAGTTATAACGCTGTCCGCGCAATAACTTTCCTAAAAGAAAATGACCCTCTTTCTTTTCTTTTCTTCCCCTATCCCTTCAAAGCCCTTGTATAGGTTGGGCGCTCGCTAAGACAAGCCTTGACCAAAGTCTGTCGGGATTTCCATAATCACAATGGACACAATCACGATCTGTGCATTATTTGGAGAAAAAATGCCAATATGTTGATCATTAACGTGTAAATAGCCAAATCTGGAGGGGGAATGGTCTAACTTTATCTGTTTTGCAGAAATGAGGCACGAAGTCCCTAGGTTCGGCATGGTTCGGAATATCCCACCTTTGCTGCTGGATTGGTGGGAAAATCTCGCACCAAGTGACAAAAACCATGTGAAAAGAGTACTCGGGAATTTACCCTCTTTATTAGACATTCAGTGATATTTTACTTGCTTTCTAGACTCGTTTTGGACTCTAGTTGTAATAAGGCAAATGCCATTAGTGACTCTTTATAATTACTATCATTTTAGTAGAGATTTGATTTATTTATCATATTAATGAAATGACACAGTCATTGGCGTCGATTTTCTCCAAATCTATATGTCGCTAGGCCTACCTCGGGCACGATGAGGTCCCCCAAACTAGGACGTAAATTTATAATTCCGCAATACATGTTTAAATACTACAAATGTCCTTTCAAAACTCCTCACTGACTTGTTTACCTTTTATTTTCCTCCTTTCTTTATTTGTTTATTCCCATCCCCTAAGGTTGGTTCGTGCATACTGCATCATCAGCATATCATACCAGATCAAGAGGTCATCCACCTCCTCTTCCGAACAATCCTAAAAGCAAAGCAAAAGCCAGAATGGATGATATAAGCAATATCAGGAAGACAATGCTACGCATGAAGATAATGTCGAAACTTCAGATGGTTGAAGCACTCCAGCACAGAATGACTTGGTTTTACGGTTGGAACAAAAGATACTAGATTTACAAGGGGAACTTGAGCAAGTCCGAAACTTGGCAAACCTTTCCCTTACCCTTAACGTCCCCAACATCAACCAACAAAACACCAAAAACCCAGCACCTCCCCAAAACACACCAAACCAGCTTCCACAAAATCCTCCCGCATACACGCCTCCTCAAAATCCCAATCCTCCACCAGTACCGACTCCTCCACAACATCATCATCAGCCAACCCAGTATCTACAAACCACTACCTATTACACTCCTCAGAACGCACCACAACCTATCCCCGATCCTCAAAACTCAACCAACCACCACCACTATACCCAAATTCCTAGAGTCCATCAAAGCAACCCCATATACGTAGAAACCTTACCCCACACTCCATAACAATCCATATACATACCAGAATCCACCGAGAAGGACTTGTTCATCAAGAATATGGCAGAGAAGCTCAAGAAGCTTACTAGTCGAGTCCAGGGTGTTGAAGGCGATAAAGGCATCGAAGGTTTAAACTATGAAGATTTTTGTATTCATGCAGACGTAGAACTGGGGAGGGTTACAAACCTCCCAAGTTCGGAATGTTTGATGGAATAGGTGACCCAAAGGTACATCTAAGGATATACTGCGACAAGCTTGTAGGAGTTGGTAAGGATGAAAGAACCTGCATGAAGTTATTCATGAGGAGCCTCACTGGAGACGCCCTGTCTTGGTATATCAGCCAAAATCCAAAGTAGTGGGTTAACTGGGTAAGCATGGCGTCAGATTTCATGGATCGACACAGAGAATGCACCAGATGTCTTCTATATCCAGAATCTCAAGAAAAAGCCGACAGAGACTATCCGCGAGTATGCTACTCGGTGGAGATCGGAAGTTGCGAAAGTAAGGCTGGAATTAGAGGAAGAGCAAATGAACAAATTCTTTGTTCGGGCCCAGGATCCGTAATACTATGAGAGGTTGATGGTTATTGAAAACCATAAATTTTCTGACATCATGAAATTAGGAGAAAGAATAGAAGAAGGAATTAAAATCGGAATGGTGACAAACTTCGAGGCACTCCAAGCTACAAACAAGGCCTTGCAGTCAGGAGGCATATCCAAGAAGAAAAAAGTAGGGGCCGTGATGGTAGCCCAAGGACCAAAATCTCCTCTCACATACCAAACACCTCCATCCATATACCAGCCTTCACCACCCAGATACCAACAACCCGCCGCCACCTACCATACTTATAACACACAACCTGCATATTACAACTCACCGCCATCAACCTGCCAAAACTACCAGAAACCCAGACCAAATTTTGACCGCAGACCACCCAGACAATACACTGCTATTGCTGAACCCCTCGATCAATTGTATGAAAGACTGAAGGCTACCGGTTATGTCATCCCCATTCCCGCTGTTACAATGGAAAACTTTTCCCAGTGGGTTAATCCGAACAGGACATGTGCCTATCACTCGGGCATGAAGGGACATACTATTGATGAATGTCGCACTTTGAAGGATAAGATCCAGACGTTGATTGACACCAAATTTATACAAGCAAAAAAGGCTGCACCAAAAGTCCGCAACAACCCCCTCCCGGATCATAGGGCGAGGGGGTAAATGTGATCAAAACTGATGAAGAATGGGATCCGGAAGGATAAATTGGACTCATTCCTGAAGGGGATGAAACCATAGTACCTCTAGTCACTCTCACACCTATTATAGTACAAATTTAGTCGCCAATTGAGGTTGAAATAGCCACACCAACTCAGTTTGAGGTTAAACCAATACCACCCTTAGCTGCACCAGCTTCATTTGAGGTGGAAGTAACCACACCCTTCACTGTGACGGTAGTACCCACACCGTTATTTAATTCTAATGCTATACCGTGGGACTATGCTGCAGAGGTGAGAAGGAAAGGAAAAGGGAAAATGGAAGAAACAGGTGCCGCACATGGCATGACCAGGACCGGCAGGGTTTACACACCTGAGCATTTGGGAGGAATAAGTAATGAAACTGCTCCCAAGCAGCCTATCATTGAAACAGGCCTAGACGATCTTTGGAGAAAGGTACAAGCAAGAGAGTATGCTGTGGTTGGTCACCTGAATAAAATCCCGGCTCAGATATCCATTCTATCGCAACTACAGAATTCTGAGACGCATGGGAACGCATTGATGAAAGTATTGAACGAAGCCTATGTACCCAATAATATCACTAGTGGAGAAATGGCTAATATGGTGGGACAAGTGATGGAAAGCCGGAAGATCACTTTTCACGAAGACGAGTTGCCACCAGAAGGGCTGAGTCACAGCATGGCGCTGTATATCACAGTACAATTTGAGGCTAAATTCATAGCCAGAGTCCTAATAGATTGGGGTTCAAGTCTCAATATTTGTCCGTTGACTACTTAGAAGAGATTAGGTAAAGTCTTGCATGAGATACGAGCAGGAACTATGAATGTGAAAGAATTTGATGGGTCCCAAAGGGTCACGATCGGGGAAATAAATCTAAGTTTCCAGATGGGCCCGACCTGGTTCGATGTTGAATTTCAAGTATTGGATATATCCGCCACATACAATCTGTTATTGGGACGACCTTGGATACATGCTGCTGGAGCCGTAGCTTCTATGCTACACCAGGCCCTGAAGTTCGAATGGAATCATCAAGAAGTGATCACTCATGGAGACGGAAGTAATCCCATTTACACCAATCAAACTGTTCCGATTGTCGAGAATAGAAGGAAGTTGGGTGGAGAGACGTACCATCGCATCGAACACATCAATGCAATTGAGAAAGACAAATGGTGGAGTAATAAGATTGAAAGTATATTATTATGGATGGGGTATGAACCCGGTAAAGGTCTCGGTAAGAATCTCCAGGGTATCACTAAGCCAATACAACCAAAACATCACGGTACAACCTTTGGACTTGGATATCAGTATACCTGGCAGGAGTACGATGATTGGTCGCCGCCATGGCGTGGTCCCTATTACCCTCTTGACCAGCCAATACCGCATTTGCACCAGACGTTTCAAAGAGATGACGTGATATGGGGATCTGAAGAAGATGAGGCTTTAGCTGGCCTAAGGAATCTGTTTCTAGACGATGAAGACATGGACTACAATGCAATAGTTGAGGAGGAGGAGGATGAAGACCTTACCATTCAGACCATGGAGAAAGGATGCCGTTCTCAAGAATTGGACTGCTACACCATCTCGAGCCTGTCGAGTTCCTGGGTAGCCTAGCAATTAGCATGATCTATTTTTAAACAATTTTAAGCATTAAAGACATTTTTAGTATTCTGTTTTAGACGCATTTTGTTTTGAAATAATTGCTCGAATCATCGAGCCGTACTTGATTTAACATTTCCAGATTTATCAAATGCATTGTTATTTTTAGTATTTATTATTATCCTTTACATTTTCTCTCTACAGTATTATTATTACTTATAATGATGAACCAATGACTGTGACATGTAATGAGACAATGCAACATAAGGATAGTGATTCAGAGGAAATAGAAGAAGAAGATATAATCCCTGAGGAAATTGTCAGAGAGGTGGAAAATTTTGAGAATAAGCCTAAGTCAAATTTGGACGAAACCGAGATAGTCCACTTGGGAGATTCTGACACAGTCAAAGAAACTCACATAAGTATCCATCTGTCAACGTCAGAGAAAGAAGAGTACACCCGTTTCCTGAAGGAGTATTGCCACGGTCAACTTTATCAAAACAGAATGTCCAGAGCGTTCAACAAAAGGGTTAGACCCAGACAGTTCACACCGGGGCAGCTGGTGCTGAAGAGGATCTTCACACATCAAGATGAAGACAAAGGGAAAAATTTTACCAAATTGGCAAGGGCCGTACATGGTTCACAGAGTAATAACAAGAGGAGCACTCATACTTGTAGAAATGGATGGAGAAATTTGGCCAAAACCTATCAACATGGACGCAGTCAAAAGATACTATGTTTAGGATTGTTTGCATTTCTTTATTTCATGTACTGAACTACGCTTGACCTGATTCCCATTTAAGAGGGGATATGTAGGCAGCCCTATGGGTTCAGTCACATCTTAACAAAATTTTCTTTTTCCCCATGTTCAGAAACTGGGGCAGAATTTTGAGCAGGACCCTCAAAATTTCGGAGCAAGTGTAGCCAACTTCATCATATGCAGAACGGTCAAAGAATCGCTTATTAAACTGGGGCTGAATTTTGAGGACGACCCTCAGAATTCTAATGCAAAGAAGTTGCGATGTCTCTAATGTGTCGCAGTCATTGGTTCATTTAATTTACTTGATATCGTAAACTACTTTGTTTTTAACAACTATATTTATCAAATGCATGCATATCTTCCGAAAACTTTATTTCCATGGCAGACTGGTGTTACCCAAGGTAACTCGAACAATATCTCAAGATAGGAGCACAGGCAAAGAAAAAGACAAAAAGCACGAACCGACCTTCCCCCCATAGAACTCACAAATCTTTCTGTGAATGCAGGTACAATAAGACAAGGATACTCGCAGATACATCAAAACACAGCCCTCAAGACAACAAATTATCTAGCATGAACATCTTTAACTAAGAAATACTTTACTTTTCCATTTGCCTCTTATTTGCATGAGGCTAAGCCCTGCCTCCCTAACTGTATAAGGCTAAGACCACCTTCCCCTACATGAGACTAAGCATTGTCTCCATTTTGCATGAGGCTAAGCCCTGCCTCCCTAACTGCATAAGGCTAAGCACTGCCTTCCCCTGCATGGGACTAAGCATTGTCTCCATCTTGCATGAGGCTAAGCCTTGCCTCCTCAACTGCATGAGGCTAAGAACTGCCTTCCCCTGTATGAGACTAAGCATTGTCTCCACTTTGCATAAGGCTAAACACTGCCTTCCCCTGCATGAGACTAAACATTGTCTCCATTTTGCATGAGGCTAAGCCCTGCCTCCCTAATTGTATAAGGTTCAGCACTGCCTTCCCCTGCAGGAGACTAAACATTGTCTCCACTTTGCATGAGGCTAAGCCCTGCCTCCCTAAATTGCATAAGTCTAAGCATTACCTTTCATCACATGAGACAAAGCACTGTCTCCTTTTCTTGCATGAGGCTAAGCATTGCCTCCCCAATTGCATAAGTCTAAGCTCTGTCTTTCCTTACCTAATACCGAACGCGTGCTACTTGAAAACTAACACTATTTTGCCTTCTCGGGGCTAAGCTCTGTCCCAATCTTATGCAAGACTAAGCTCTATCTTATTTCGCTCATATGATCCATCATCAAGTCTCTGCATTTCACGGGCTGAAACTTTGCCATATTATCCAAAGGCGTCATAGTCTGAAGGTATCATCCTCATAGCCTGAAGATACCATATCATGGCTTGAGGATCTCTCAATACTGAACATCATTATTCAAAGTCATCATGGTTCAGAGGCATCATTTTCATGGCCCGAGAACATCATTTCATGGCCTCCGAATCCCTTATCACATGATTCATGGCCCGGGACGTCATGGTCTAAGGACATCATCCTCACCGTTCGAAGACAGTCCTCATGGTCCAAAGGAAATTTGCATCACGTTTAAATTCTCGCAATAACCCATATATATTTTGTATGCATCGTATTTTAAGTTTTGCATGTAATCCAGGAGGTAACCGTTCTTCAAACGGGAGCAACCTTCGCTTCAGTTTCCGTTCATAACGTTCACATCCTGCAATTATTTCAAACGTAACTGACCACCAGTAATTGCCCACCTTTTACTCCATGACTGTTCAGATATTTGCCCTGTGATACATCCATAACGTCTCAAATTCACATTCATGACTTCTCATAAGCCCATTCGATACTATCCTTCCCAAAAGAACCCTTTCCGAAACACACGACCATTCCTATAACAACGTCATCAGTTTCGTTCACCGTTGGATTCGAACTACACATGGTCAGATTCCTATAAAACCAAGGATATGTAGGCAACTCAAAAACCAGGGTTCGGCCTATACTTTTCAAAATCACTCCATTCGGTCAAAATCGGTCATCATTTCTTTACCAGACAACTCTTTCATCCTTCCCGGGTAAAGAGAGGCAGTTGTTGATACCCAATTTATATATACTTTTAAAATAGTGCATATACATCACCATTTTTGATTATGAGCGCACACAAGTAATTTTATAATTTTTCATAATTTTTAAAAGCTTTAAATCAATTTATTCTGCATTTTATTATATAAATATTCAATAATTACCCTCCAAATTATTTTTATGATGATTTAATCATCTAAATATATCATTTATATCAATATGTTGTTTTAAATATTTTCAGTGCATTTCTTATGATTATATTTCCATTTTTATGGTTTGCACATCTTTGCAATAATAGCCCATATTAATGTATAATTACATTATTTGCGCAGAGAATTATTTTTTTTATATTTTTAAAATTTTATGTAATTATTTTAAAACATTTTTGTGCACGAATGATATTTTGTTATTTATTTATCACTTTTATAACTTATTTATTTCATTAAAACCGGGTATTAAAAAATTAGCCCTAAATTCCTTCTATTTTTCTGACCTAAAACTACCCATTACACTAGCCCAACACCCTTACACTAATCCAATTACCCATGGCCCAAGACCAATTAGCCCAACGCCATACCCGTTTAAACCACCTGACCCAGAACTCTTTTAAATCGTGGCCGTTGATCTCTGAGATCAACGGTCCACGTTACACCCTAACTACCCCCAAGCCCCAACCCTAAATCGCTCTTCACCAACCCACCGCCCTGGAAGTCTCTCTATCTCACCTCTAAAGAACCCTAATCACCGCCCTTTACCCTTTCTAATCCCTTCAGCCTCGGGATTTACCCGATATTTACTTACCATATCCGTGTTCCTTCTCTACTGGTTCATCTATGGTGTTACCTAGTTTGCTTTCCTAAACATGGCAAGAAGATCTCTTAGAAATCGAACCAAATCTAGTTCAGCTCCTTGACCTTTTTCCGTCTGTGTTCGTTCTTGTTCTTTTATGGTATGAATCTCTATGAATCTCTGTGTATCTTTGAGATTCTTATTTACCCTAAATTAGGGTTTCAGATCCTTTTAAATCGAACAAAATCTGGCTCGATTCTTTGGTTTTGAATAGTATTTCTGTCTATGTTTATCTTATTCTATGGAGCATGTGATTTCTTTTACTTTTTATTTCTGTCGATTTGTGTACTTTGCCTAAAATAAGGATTTTGAAATTTCTTCACTTCCTTACTGATTTCGATTGTTTTCCTTTCCAGAGTTTGACTGATGATTTTTCATGTTTATGTGTTAGTTCCTACCACTATATAAACCCCTTCCCCCATTCCCTTTAGACAAACTTTTGGAATCACTATAACCTTACTAGATCTAAAACTTTACTCTGTTATTTCGTTTTATACTTTGGTTTTGGCCGGCTAAAAGCCAATGCCATATATTGGGTTTTGCTTCTCATTGACGTTCAGAACACTGTGGGTTTTGTTCTTTCTTGCATTTTTCATTTAACTGATGAGTTACTTGACTTTTGTAATTTCATCCTTATGTGTTCTTACCTCTGAATCGCTGGCTTAATACTCTCCTAGTTTACTTTTAAGCATTACTCTGTTAACTTCTGCATTTAATCACTCTTAATGCTACTAGTTCTGAGACTATCTATGCCTAATTGGGTAATCTGAATCTTCCAAAGACTGTTTAGTCAGTGTGTTGATGCCTGAATGTTTATAAATCTAATCGCTTGCTTAGAATCTCTATGATGAATGGCTCACATCTGTGGTAATCTGTATTAAGACTTTCAGTGTTAGTCATAATTTCCCCCTTGCCATTATGTCACTCAGCATGCTCACTTGCTCCCATACCCCTTTAGTATTTGCTTATGATTTAGAACAGTTGTTTCAGCATGTTTGAATTGTTACTTTGAGGTGTTAGGCTAAACCTTTGTTAATTAGACCTCTATAACAATGCTTGAATGCCCATATCTGCTACTTGACATGAGTTTACCTTCCATTCTTTCCAGAATCTCTGTAGAGATGTTCTGGCATATGTTATGTGTTTGTGATCTTGCCCCTTTGGTAACATGATGCCCTGTTCCTTCTGTGATTACTTGGCTTATCACAAAGCTGCCTCATTTCTTATATACTTAGCATAATTTCCAACCATGTTTCAGCCTGTCTAGTAATGTGCATCTATGTATAATAATCCTTGTCAATCCTGCAAATATGTTCTTTTCTTAATTTTTTTTAGCATGTGACTGCTTCTATGCTAAGTGTTCAACTTGTTTTCCTCAATTTGTATTAAGTTTGTTTTGTGATTTAATCAACTGTCTGCCAAATTTGCTCAGTTAGGTTGTGTCTGCTAAAACCTTTTAGTTCATGTTTCTCAATTTTGATCCTTTCTTTCACTTGTCACCTATGTTCTTTGAATGCCATTCTTAGCCGGCTGAAAGCCATGGCTACTTAGGTTCTATCCTAGGTTCTTGAATCCCTTGGGAACTCTGACACATTGTGGGTCTTGGTTCTATATGCTCAATTCCGTTTTAAGGCTACTAGGGGGGGGGGGGATCATTCAATTCCTGGCCGCTTTATGTCTATGAGTATGTAACTTTGGTGTTGTGGTTTATTGTGAGAATAAAGGCCTGGCCTGGCTAGGTGTATTTTGGGCCTGCTGTAGGCTCCCTATAGTTACTTATTTCTACAATTTACTCTGTTCATTCTAGGTATATAATAATTCTTGTTATAATATTTTGGGGTATTAGTGAAATTGTGGAAAGGGCTTTATCCTATACTTGCACTGAAATGGGTAGAGATCCTGCTTATAGGTCCATTACCTGGTTAAAATATGCTATTTTATTCAGACATGTCCAGCTATCATATGTTAGAAATCATGCCAATAGGTATTCTATCTTTGCTTAAAATGTGCTACTTTCCAGTTATTGTAGAAATCATGCCTATAGGTATTTTATCCTTGCTCAAGACTTGTTATTTTCCAGCCATTGTAGAAATCCTGCCAATAGGTTCTTCACGTGGTTCAAATATGTTCTATGCCTGCTTGTTAGAAATTATTCCTATAGGATCTAAAATCAGTTTTAATTATAGAAATCATGCCTATAAGATCTAAAATCAGTTTTCATTATAGAAATCATGCCTATAGGGTCTAAAATCAGTTTTCATTATAGAAATCGTGCCTATAGGATCTAAAAGCAGTTTTAATTGTAGAACTCATGCCTATAGGATCTGAATCAGTTTAATTAATTTTCCCACTCATTTCTTTAAGACTCTTCGACGCTGTGCTAATTATCATCACTAGAAATCATGCCTATAAGACTCAATTCACCAATTTTGAACATAATCCAGTGATCACCATTATTAGCTACTGCATAAAATGCCTAGATATCATGCCTATAGGTTTAATCTCTTATACATGTAATCAGTAGGCAACTATGTAGGTTTTAGAGATTGTAAACTGCCCGCTTATTAAATCCAGATTCATATAGAGATCCTGTGTAAGGCCCCGTGGAAATTTCTACTCAAAACCCGAAAGCTCGTAGTGCCAAGTTAGGAATATGCGTTAGACATTTGTAAAATTCTTTATGGCGAGCAAGCTCGCCGCGGTTCGGACCCTTTGGACTGATCTGTACATTAAAAAGTTAAGGAATAATGTTTTCTAGAAAAGTGCATTTATGCGGTCCATTATGCGGTCGCATAATAGCTATGCTGACCGCATAGTCGCCGCAGAGTCAGACAGTTTGATGGTTAATTGTGAGGTCAACTATGCGGCCAATTATGCGATCGCATAATCAATATGCGGTCCGCATAGTCATCGCATAGTGCCCTTGGAATTTTTGCGAGGGGCAGTTCTGCGGTGCATTATGCGACCGCAGAACAGGTATGCGGACCGCATTCTTGTCGCATACCCGGGCAGTCTGTTCAGGTTTTTGAAGCCATTTTTGCGGTCCCCTTTGCGGGCCGCATGTCCATTATGCGATCGCAGATTGTGTCGGGGCTCCTATTTTGTAACTTTTATAACCCGTTCCCCTCCCATTAAAAATACCCCATTAGACCTCTTTTATGCTATTTTACTGCAAATAGAGTGAGAGAGGAAGTTCTAGAGGGAGAGAGAGTGATCTTTATCAAGTCCCCACCCAATCTTTGCCTAAACCCTTGAAGAATTTCAAGTAAAGCTGCTAGGCCTTCACCCCAAGAGGTAAGAACTTGAGCCCTAACCTCTGGTTTCGAAATTCACACTAGAATGAGTAATTAGCTTGTGGGTTCATGGGTATAAAAATGGATTTTCTTGCATGCATGAAAGATAATAGGGTATGGGGAGGTTGTGAACTAATAAGATAGCAATTGGGGTGTAAGATGATTAAAATCTCTCACAAAAGGGGTCCTAAAATCACAATGCACACTTAGTGCTTGCTAATATGCTCAAATGAGCTAGAACCTTAATCATGTCGCTAATTCTTGGTCCAACTTGTAATTCTCATAAAATAGATCGAAGTTGCTAGGAAATTCCAGAATTTATTGTAAGGAATTAAGGAAAGCTCTATTGAGGTATGTATGGCTAAAACCACCTCTTCTTAGATATTGAGCTTCCATGGTGTCCGTGCAAATGTTGTAAGTCCGAAATTTGATTGATGTAGTACTTGTTATATCAAATGAATTGATGTTGTGAAAATGTATGTGGAAGGTGCGTCTCCATGTGTTTAAGGTGCTATTCTTTGTAAAATGGAGGATGTGTGGAGAACATGAGCTATGTGCTAAATGCCTAAATTTCAAGTCGAGGTTACATTGTGATTAATATGCCGAACTAGATGAATTCCTCTCTATGCTTATAACTTGAGTTGCTTTGTATGTGCCTATGATCTTAAATGGCAAGGTTAATGTTGAAATGGGAATAATGTGAAACGTGAGTTATGGAATGTGGCCTAGTGTCAAGTATGATGTGGTAATTGTGGCCCCAAGTGCCGATGAACTAATACATGTGAAACCAAAAATTGAAGTGAGATGATTAACGGAAAAGGGTAACGTCTTGGTAAGACGACCTAGCCGATCGGGCTGTGATCGGACGCCATGCTACACACATGGTGGCATTGTGTTGATAATTGAAACCGGAAAGTGAGAATGAAATAATGATTGAGGTATATGTCTAAAAGGAGGCAGCTTAGCCGATCGGGCCGTGATCGGACTCCGCTCAAGAAAGCGGTGATATTGTGAATGATGATGCAACAATAAGGAATGCCCTAACCTAAAATTACGGAAACTATGTGTAAGCTATGTGATCCTTTTATATTGCTAACGTGGTGATTGTTTGAAGCTTTGTAGTCCTTATGATTTCTTTTTACTCTTGTATGGTTGTTCTTTCTAACATGATGGTGTTTAGTTATACATACTAGTACTATTCCATGGCACTAACGTCCATTTTTCCGGGGGCGCTGCATTTTTAAATGAATGTAGGTGGTTCCGTAGCGGACATTGCCGATCGCAGCTAGCGGAGTATCCTCCTCTCAGAAGTCTTGGTGAGCCCCTTTCCTTCAGGGGTTGTGTTGTACACTTTTTGTTATGAAAGTTCCACTTTTGAGGTATAGCCGGGGCCTTGTTGCCGACGTTATCATAACTGTCTTTTGTATCCGTAGAGGCTCCGTAGACGTTTGTGTGGGTTATGTTCGGTTATTGGAGGGGTCACTAGACTATGTTGTAATTCTAAGCTCTTATTTCCTCTAAACTGTAATCGCTTAATGTTATGGGAATATAACCACAAGTTTAAGGTTGTGTTATAAAATGAACTAACAACGTTGAATGTATGACCTCCCCCACTGTCTAAACAAACGAAAGCATGGATCCCTTGATCATATTGAGTTGGGTAGAAAGTGTTAAGAAGGCTTGCTTAGTTAGGTTCACTCGATTGAGCGCTGGTCGCGCCTCCTAAGGTTGGGGCGTGACATCCTGCCTATAGGATTCTGCAACCTCAACTTGTCAAAAACAGCAATTGGCTTTGTTAATCTAACTTGCGTGCAATCGTTGTCTAAGTGCGGAGGCCAACTTGAGCCCTTATTTGCCTATAAATGAAAGTCAAAAATGTTTTTGTATGTCGCCCAATATTTTTTATTTTGAGCAGCCTAAGTAAAAGTCTAGAACCACCCTAAGATAGAGGTCCAAATGCCTCCTGGACCATATGCACGGGAGGGGTAGTGTACGCATAGGGTACGACTTAGAATTGACTAGTGCGCTTTAGGTAAACAACTTAAAGATAGTAACCAGAAAGCAGGAGATGATAGACTGTGCCCAGTGAATAATACAAGTAACACCCCACCTTGAGGGAGTTACGAAGTATTATATATGTTGCACAGGGTGATCCTTTAGGCTAAAAAATTTAGGACCCCCCACCTTGACTTTCAATCAATTATTTGTGCTTAATGATAACTTCCCCAAATCCCTCTGTTGTCTTATCTTTGATCACATAGACTAATTCATATAATTGAGTTCGGCCCGGACCCACAATTGTGGACCTCGAAGAGTGCCTAACACCTTCTCTTCAAGGTAATTTTGAGCCCTTACCCGATCTTTGGTGATGCAAATTTGTTAGACAGAGTTATCTTCAAATAGGTGCCCTAACACACCTTAATCCGTTGGGTGGAGACTCTCTATTTTAAAACCCTTCCTTAAAAGAGTTGTCACATGTCGAAACCCGATTTCGCGAGAAAAAAAGGGGCGCGACAAAGGGGTATTATGGATCCTTGAAAGGTTACTAGCCTAGTGTGGTATGATCAAAATCGGCTTGAGGTCTGTGGATGGATCTAAATGTGAACGTGGGTTCTATATCAGGTCGGATGCGTTCATTTCAGCATAGCGCTCCTTTTGGAGTGATATTTGGATGTTGGATGTTATTTCGCCGTTGGATATATCATGTAATACTATATTGCGCCGTGTGAGTATTGAAACAACTTGATTAAATTTCATATGTGTTGAGGTCCTGCATAGCAATGATGTTATGTGAGCAGGATGGCTCTCGAGATTCAGATCTTATATCGCACCTTAGTTGTGCTTGAGTTTTGTAGCGTATGGTGCTATCTGTCTCCCCAGGGATGGTATTATGCACTTAGCGTGCTTGTGGCTGATATTCGGGTATTTCGTAGTCATGAGCATTTTAGCTCGGTAAAGTATTTCTTTATACGGTATTATGTATGGATCGGGTTGCACATCGCAACACATGTTGAGTACATTCCCCTATATCTAACCTTGTGTGTTTTGTTTCCTATTTTTTAAGGAACATTCATAACACCTTTTCGGTTGTCTAATTAGTTACTTGGGTTGAGTAGTCCTTTCCAGAGTTCATTTTCCTTATGTATCACATTCGAGTTGGTAGCTTGTTGGCACATTGTGGCATCATAGGAGACCTTTGGTCGTGTCTGAAGTGGCTTATTGCTTGAGCAGCTCGTACTGGGTGAGACAAGATTATTGGATTTGGGATCAGTGCGATCGGATTATATGAAGCATATTAAAGAGCAAATACCATTATTCGATTCATAATGAGGTGATGATTCTAGTCAAGAGGAGAGATTTAATGATTTGTTGACTCGGCAGTTGGTTATGAATTTCTACACATCTCTTACGTCGTGGTAGTATTGCAAGAGTTGGAACGAGGCTTATATATGCCATGAGGTTCATTGTGAGCATCACATTCGTGAAATTCCAGCTATTTTTCAAGGGATGTTATTACGGTCATGGGGGTTATGCAATGCATAGTGAGGATTCAGCAAAGGCATGCAATCATGTATTGGTGCATCGCATAGAGATTGATACAGTGTTCATATGATGGGAACACGTCAGGTAGGGAACTCCAGATGTTAGAATTGGGTTCTAAGGCTTATTTAACTAAGAAAAAGGGAGAGTCTCCAGATTGGCTCGAGCTAGTGTGCTCAACTGAGTTGTGGTGGCATGGGTAGGTGCATGAGGTGTTAAACATTGATTTCAGACAACTCCAGAGCTGTTCTTAGCACGTTTGAAGACGAACGTATGTTTAAGTGGGAAATGTAATGACCCGACAGGTCGTTTTGAGCTCTAGCGCGTCGTTCGGTGGTTAAAGGCCATCAGCAGCTTCACTTCGGGTATTATGACTTGTACGTGTGGTTGGAAATTGAATTTCGGGAAGTTCGAAGTTAACTTTGAAAGAAAATTCCCATTTCAAAAGCTTTAACTTGGAAAATTGACTAAGTTGTGATTTTTGATTAAACGACCTCTGAATCAGGATTTCAAGGTTCCAACAAGTTCGTATGATATTTTGGACTTGGCCGTATGTCCGGATAGAGTTTTGGATGACCCGGTAGCGTTTCAGCGCCTGTTGTGGAAGTTATCATTTTTGGAAGAATTTCATAAATTTGGGTTGAAGTGCATTTAAAAGTAATCAATATACGTCTAGGGTTCCGAGTCCGGGAATAGCTCCTTATGGTGATTATGGTATTGGGAGCGCGTCCGGAAGTTGATTTGGAGGTCCGTAGGTCATTTTGGAGTCATTTGGCTAAAGTTAAAAATTTGAAGGTTTTTGAGAAGTTTGACCGGAAGTGGACTTTTTGATTTAGGGGTCGGAATCCAATTCTAGAAGTTGGAGTAGGTTCGTAATGTCGAATATGACTTGTGTGCAAAATTTGTGGTCAATCGAACGTGATTTGATGAGTTTTGGCATCAAAAGTAGAAATTGAAGTTTCAAGTTCTTTAAGTTTGAACTGGAGGGTGATTCGTGATTTTTGCGTTGTTTGATGTTATTTTAGGGTTCGACTAAGTTCGTATGGTGCTTTAGGACTTGTTGGTATGTTTGGTTGAGGTACCGGGGGCCTCAGGTTGATTTTGGATGGTTAACGGATCAAGGTTTGAAGTGAAGAGCTCCTGAAGTTTGAGGACTGCTGGTGTAATTGCACCTGCGGAGTGGGCACCGCAGGTGCGAGCCCGCAGAAGCGGGAAGGGAGCCGCAAAAGAGGAAAAGGGCTGGAGCAGAGAGAGTCGCAGGAGCGAAAAATTAGGCGCACCTGTGGGCGCGCAGGTGCGAAGGCGAAGGCCGCAGAAGCGGAAAAGGGCGCAAGTGCGAAGAAGGCGCCGCAGAAGTGGCTAGTGGACCGCAGATGCGAAAGTCGTCTGGGCAGAAGGGTTCTTTTAAAATCGGGATTTGGCCCATTTTCTCTCATTCTCTCTTGATTGGATGATTTTTGGGGAGCTCCAAATGGGAATTTTCATCATTTATCTCAAGGTAAGTTATTCCCACCTCACTATAAGTTAAATACATGGATTTTATAAGGATTTAAACATGAAAATTGGTAGAAATTGTGGAGGTTTTGGTAGACAACCTAGAAATTATATTTATGGATTTTGACTACGAAATTGGACATGGATTTTGGAATGAGTTATATATTTGAGTTCATGGTGTTATGGGTAAAGTTTATTTTCGAAAATTTTCGAAATCCGGGCACGTGGGCGTGAGGGTGATTTTTAACGACTTTTGATCGGGGTTAGAAATTGTTTTAAATTGGATTAATATGAGTATTTGAGTATATATTTATGGGTTTTCAGAATTATTGACTAGTCTTGGAGCATTGGGCATCGGTTTGAGTCGTCGAAAGGGCTTGGGAGCCGAATATGGAACTTCGGAGCGAGGTGTCTCCTTTCTAACCTTGTAAGAGGGAATTTACCCCACAGGTGAAATAATTCAATATGTACTTCTATTTTTGGGGTCTACGAACACACAAGGTGACGAGGGTCCGTGCGTAACTACAATATGCTTAAGTCCGGGTAGTATAGGACCCAAAAGCATGCTATACTTGCAATATTTGTAACCTTATTGTCAATTTAAGTTGCTTAAATCATATCGAATTGGTAAATGAATTTCCAAAAGGATAAACTTCATGTTCTTGATTGTTAAAAGAGGATTGACATTTCCTTGTATAAATGCTCCTTGATTGTCACGACCCAACTCCAGTTTAGGCCGTGATAGCGTCTAGCATCGTTGCTAGACAAGCCAACAGTGAACATCTTAGTAATTTCCCATCTTTATTAAGTGATTCCGACAAAGAACTTTCTTAATATAAAACATTTGATAAATAACTAATTTTTAAGTCAACCAAAACGGAAACAAACTAAAGTAAATCATAACTGTAGAAATAACACCCAAAAATCAAAGTCTACTAATATGTTCCAAGATCTAGTGTCACAAGTGTGCGGGCAACTAGTAGAATATACAAAAGGATGACTATTCTATTGCCTGAAATAGAATAGACAGATACTAGCAAAATAGAAACTCCTGCATGCTGCTGAACGGCTCGGAAGGGGGCAGCTCATCGTGAAGTCTCGAATCATGATCAAGTATGCGCGCCGTGCGGGTAACGAGATGCACCTGCCTTAGATCCTGTACAATTAAGTACAGAAGCGTAGTATGATTACATAAACAATATGTACCCAGTAAGTATCTAGTCTAACCTCGAAGAAGTAGTGACGAGGGGTTAACTTAGACACTTACTATGGGCTAACAATAATATAATTCAGTGTTATGCTAAGCATGGATATCATGAACAATACTGAAAGCTCAATAACAAAAAGTGATAAGTTCTTCTTTCACAAATATATTTTCAATTTCAGTCATATCATTTAACAGCTCACATTTCAAGACATTCAAGTAGTATAAATCACGGAGAGTTTCAAATAATCAATATGCTTAAATTATGCCGAGGTCGTACGGCCCGGTCCAACATAATATTAAACTGTGCACTGCCGGAGGGTCGAACGGCGCGAACCATAGATGCATCTATTTACTACCGAGGCACTCGGCCTGATCCACAAATAATAATTATTTTCAAGAAAACACAAGTTTCTCATTTACAGTCAAGTATCTCATGCACACCTTCAAGTAAGTGGATTTAACCTTATACAATTATTTTTATCAATTTCTAACATGACTTAAGTAATTATATTAGCAAGTAAGGGCACAAACATTCCAAATATAGCATGATACGGGTCCTAAACTACCCGAACAATAGCATAATAGTATCTATGTACGGACTCTCGTCACCTTGTACGTACGTAGCCCCTACAATTAGGTACAAACATTTATTTAATTCACCTATGGGGTTAATTCCCTCTTACACGGTTAGAAAGGAGACTTACCTCGTCTCAAATCCTACTTCCAAATTCAAGAATGTGCCCAAATGTTACAACCCGTGTTTTCGTATGTAAGAGTACGTCATAAGTCAATTAATGTGAGCTCAGAAAGGGAATCATCTTTTAAAAGTTTACAAAGTTAGTTCATCATGTTAACGTGGAGGTTACAAATATTTAAGATCATTAGTACCAAGTAGCAAGAGGGTTTGAAGGCTTAGAAGCTAAACGAATTGAAGAAAATAAGTTTCATCGAAAGTCGACAAGTTGGAATATTTTACCATGTACTTTTGGGGTGATACTAGGGTTATTAACATTATAAGGAGATTATATTATGATTTATTTAGTCGTACGATAGTTGGTGTTATGTTTTGAAGTCAAGCGAGTTGTGGAACAAAAGTTGGAAAAGGTCATCACAAGTTCCATTTATAATATGCTGAAATTTAGGTCAAATGTAGATGCACTTTTCTCCCAATATACTTGGAATAAATGGATGATCTACATATAAAATTGAATATCTACGAGTCTAGTTTCCAACGCATTAAACCGTTCGTCGATACGATATTGGAGTAGAGAGATATTTGCATTTTCGCGAGACAGCGCAGACTGGTAGGTCACAAGTAGGTGCATCACCTACTTGCCAAAATGAGAGGACTTAGCCCCAAAGTCGGCCAAAGAAAACCTAATTGAACCCCTGCAACTCCTCCCTCAAAATCCCACACAAACCCTAGGGTATTCCGGGTGTTACGACGCGATTCTAGTGCTAAAAAGTCCGGACAGCATGCTAGTTTCTCTTTCTCCTTCTTGTATCCGTGTTGAGGATTATAGTACAAGGTAAGTTTATGCTTCTCCTTCCATTATCTATGCGTTTGCGAGTTGTAACTCGATCGTAAAGAATAGGTTGTTTGATCTTGTGCAATGTTGGCTGGTTGTGAACTTATTTTTAAGTTAAATTCATGGCTGGTGTAATGATGTACTTTTGGTTGTATTTCTCAATTTGACGTGTTTAAGTAAACCGAATTCAGTTGCTGTCCATTTCATTGTAAAATAGATTGTGGTCGATACATAATAGTTACGACGCTTAAACGATAACGAGAGTGTCATTTCTCTTAAGACTAAGGAGCCGTGAAATTGCATAGCTTGAGGTTGGGAAGAATATACAAGGTATGTTAAGGCTCTTCCTTCATTCTTTTGGCATGATCTATAGTGAAACGAACGTAAACGATACGCTATTTCATAATGAATCTACTCCTAGCAACTAAGGTTGTCCATGTTGTCAAGAAAGTATGTATGATCCTTGAGTCCTAGTGAAGTTCATATTGATGGTATGATGTCCATAATGTTAATCGATGGTGCAATGACCTTATGTCACTCCAAAAGGTTTAGAACGTGACTCCATGAGTCCAGCATGCATTATATATGTATCTATTTTACTCTACCGAGCCGCGCTATAGTCGGCCGGGTATGGCACCTATTGTGCAACCACTGATCAGTTGGGTTTACCGAGCTCCACGTGGCTTGGTACGTTTTTACCGAGTCCTCTTTGAGGCCGGGTATGATATGATGATGATGATGCCCACAGAGGCGTATGTTTTTAAAAGTTTATGTATATATATGTATTATGCATTTCATGTCAGTAGCCCCCAGAGGCACTCAAATGTCACAGGTTGTATCTCCTCTATCTCTCTTTACATTACTGTTCTTATTTATGCTTTCCTGCCTTACATACTCGGTACTTTATTCGTACTGACATCCCTTTTGCCTGGGGACGCTGCGTTTCATGCCCGCAGGTCCCGATAGACAGGTTGACATTCCTCCTAATAGGCTATCAGCTCAGCGAAGTTGTTGGTGTACTCCACTTGCTCCGGAGTTGCCTATTTGGTCAGTATGCTTTGGATATGTATTGATTGGTATGGCGGGGCCCTGTCCCGACCTTTATGATTTTATGCACTCTTAGAGGCTTGTAGACAGATGTCAGGTGTATGGATACTTGTATGGCCTTGTCGGCCTATGTTTTGAGTTTACAAATGGTCATGTCGGCCTTATAGTCCCGTATGTCACATGTATAAGTTTGTATATCATGTTGGGTCATCATACGTTAAGTATTCCCTTGTGTTTTATTGTTGTTATCTCATGAAGGGTTTTCCAGCTCGTTTACCCATGATAGTATGATAAGAAAGATATGTTACGTTGGTACTCGGTTGAGTAAGGCACCGGGTGCCCGTCGCGGCCCTTCGGTTTGGGTCGTGACACCAAACCTCCAATTTCGATGCCAAACGGTCGAAACTAATCAAAAATTACATAAATTAATAAATTTATGCTCAAAAGTTCATATTTCCACTATTAAAGTGATTATCCAACCCAAATTGCAAGATTTCTAAAATTCACTCCCGGGCCCAGATGCTCGGATTCCAGAAATTTTCGAAGAAAGTTGTTACCCATAACCTTAGGAACATAATATATGATTTTTACTAATTTTCATAAAAAATTTCGTGGTCAAATCTCGTTTTTATCAAAAACCTAGGTTTTCTTCTAAACCCTTGATTTTCACTAATTTTTACATGATAATCTACCCATAATCTAGGTATTTAACTCACATTTTGTAGGAATTACTCTCCAAGAGCTAGGTCGAAAACCCCTCTTTCAGAACTCTCCAATCGCCCACGTGTGGAAGAAAATGAGTCAAAAATGCCTAACTCCCATATTAAATGAAGTGCATTGCCCCAGCGATTTTCGCACCTGCGGTGCGTCGGCTACATCTGCGGTCCCGCTTTTGCGAACGAGGGTCCGCTTCTGTGGAATTGGCTGGGCCGGCTAGGGTCGTTTTTGCAAACGGGCTCCCGCTCCTGCAGTCCCGCTTCTGTAGAAAGGGCGCCGCATCTGCGGAACCTGGGCTGACCTCCTTGGGCCGCATCTACGAGGCCCGACACGCACCTCTAATCGTAGGTGCGGTTATGACAGCAGCTGGAGCTTCAGCTCTTGCTCCAAATTTTCAACTTGGTCTGGGCCTTGTCCGATTGGCGCTCGGGGCCCCGCCCGAACATACCAACAAGTTTGGAATCATAAAACGGACTCTCTTGAACTCTCGGAATGCCCGAAACAACATTAAAACTAAGAATCACACCCTAAAACCAATTGATTCAAACTTAAGAACTTCAAGTTCTTCAATTTAATTCCAATCGCCAAAACGTACTTATACTACTCGGAATGACACTAAATTTTGCGTGAAAGTCTTATATGACATTACGGAACCATTCCCGGTCTCGAAATTCTGTTTGGACCTCGATAACACCAAAACCCACTCCGAACCAAAATTTAGGGAACTTCTAAAACCTTCAAGAACCAACTTTCACTATTAGGTGCCAAAACACTCCCAGATCATCCAAAACCCGATCTGGACATACGCCCAAGTCCAAAATTATCATACGAACCTATTGGAACCGTCAAATCCCGATTCCGAGGCCATTCACTATAAATGTTGACCCAAGTCAAACTTGGCCTTTTAGGCCAACCTTAAGGAACCAAGTGTTCCGATTTCGATTTGAAATCTTCCAAATCCAAACTAACCATCCTCGAAAGTCATAAATCAGTAAAAGCAAGTACGGAAAGTGTTATTTAGGGGAATGGGGTCTTAGAAAGCAAAACGACCAGTCGGGTCGTCACATTCTCCACTTCTTAAACAAACGTTCGTCCTCGAACGGGTTTAGGTTCGTACTTGAAGTGCTGAATAAGTGTGGATATCTGATCCGCATGTCTTCCTCGGACTCCTAGGTCGCCTGCTCGATTGGTTGGCCCCTCCACTGGACCTTTACCGCGAAAATCCTCTTGGATGTCAACTGGAGATCCTGTCTAGCAACAATGTCAACTGGCTCCCCCTCAAAACCCAAGCTCTCATATAGCTAAATAGTGCTCAAGTATAACACATGTGTCAAGTCGGTGTGATACTTCCGGAGCATAGACACGTGAAAACCAGATGAACTCCTGATAGGCTGGGAGGTAAAGCAAGCTCATAAGGAACCTCCCCAACTCGCCTCAGCACCTCGAATGGGCCTATAAACCTTGGGCTCAACTTATCCTTATTTCCGAAACTCATAATCCCTTTCATCAACGAGACTTTCAAGAGAACCTTCTCACCTACCATAAATTATACATCACACACCTTTTGATCTACATAACTCTTCTGTCTGGACTGTGCCGTGCGAAGTCGCTCCTTAATCAACTTTACCTTTTCCAAGGCATCCTTCACGAAATCAGTACCATATAACTTAGCCTTGCCGGGCTCAAACTACCCAATGGGAGAACGACATTGCCGACCATATAAAGCCTCAAATGGAGACATCTAGATGCTGGACTGATACTATTATTGTATGAAAACTCGGCCAAAGGCAAGAAATAATCCTACTGTCCCTCGAAGTCAATCACACATGCCCTGAGCAGGTACTCCAAGATCTGAACTGTCCGCTCTGACTGCCCGTCAGTCTGTGGGTGAAACGCAGTGCTGAGCTCTGCACGGGTCCCCAACTCACTCTGTACGGCTCTCCAGAAATGCGAAAGGAACTGAAGGCCTCTATATGATACGATGGAAACAGTCACGTCGTGCAACCGAACTATCTCCCGAATATAAATCTGGACCAACTTCTCTGAAATATATGTAGTCACAACCGGAATTAAGTGTGGCGACTTGGTCAACCTGTCGACAATGACCCAAACTGCATCAAACTTCAGCAAGGTCCGCGACAACCTAACTACGATGTCTATAGTAATGCGCTCTCATTTCCACTCAAGTATGGTCATTTGCTGAAGTAGACCACATGGCCTCTAGTGCTCATACTTGACCTGCAGGCAATTCAAGCACCTAGCTACATATTCCACTATGTCTTTCTTCATCCGCCGCCACCAATAATGCAGTTTCAAGTCGAGATACATCTTCGTAGCACCTGGATGAATAGAATACCGAGAACTGTGTGCCTCCTCTAGAATCCTCTCCCTCAAGCCATCGACATTAGGAACACATAGATGACCCCGGAGTCGTAGAACACCATCCTCGCCAATAGAAACCTCCTTGGAACCACCCTATAGTACCAGCTCTCTGAGAACTGCCAAGTGCGGATCATCAAACTGCCAAGCCTTGATCTGCCCCAATAGTGAAGAGTGGGCAACAACACAAGCAAGGACCCGGATGGGATCTGAAATATCCAACCTCACTAGTCTGTTAGCCAAGGACTGAATGTCCAAATCTAATTGCCTCTCCTCTACTGAAATGAAAGCCAAGCTATACATACTCTCTGCCTTCCTGCTTAAGGCATCCGCGACCACATTTGCCTTGCCCGGACGATAAAGAATGGTGATGTCATAGTCCTTCAGTAACTCAAGCCATCTACATTGCGTCAAATTGAGATCCATTTGCTTGAACAAATGCTGTAAGCTGCGATGATCACTATAAACCTCACATGACACCCCATACAGATAATGCCTCCATCTCTTAAAAGCATGAACAATCGCGGCTAACTCTAGGTCGTGCACATGGTAATTCTTCTCTTGAATCTTCAGTTGACGTGAAGCAAATGCAATAACTTGCCCCTCCTGCATCAATACACAACCCAAGCCAACGCGTGAAGCGTCGCAATACAATTTTTACATCTTCGAACCGGAAGGCAACACTAGAACTGGTGCTGTAGTCAAAGCTGTCTTGAGCTTCTGAAAGCTCGCCTCACAATCATCGGACCAACGGAAAGGATTACTCTTCAGGGTTAATCTAGTCAAAGGTGCCGCAATGGATGAAAAGCGCTTCACAAATCGGCGATAATAACCTGCTAATCCCAAGAAACACCTGATCTAAAGTGGGACATGGCCAACCCTGAACTGCCTCAATCTTCTTGGGATCCACCTTAATACCCTTGCCTGATACAACGTGCCCCAAGAATGCCACAGACTCTAGTCAAAACTCACACTTGGAGAACTTATCATACAACTTCTGTTCCCTCAAGGTCTGAAGCACCACGCTCAAATGTTGCTCGTGCTCCCCAGACTAAATGAGTAGATCAAAATGTTATCAATGAAGAAAATGAAGAATGAATCAATATAAGGCCTGAACACCCTTTTCATCAAATCAATAAACGCCGCCGGGGCTAGTCAAGCCGAACGACATCACCAGAAACTCACAATGGCGATATCTTGTGCGGAAGGCAGTGTTCAGAACATCTGAGTCCTGGATCTTCAACTGATGGTACCCCGATCTCAAGTCGATCTTTGAGAACACCCTAGCACCCTACAACTGTTGAACAAGATCATCAATTCGTGGCAAGGGGTACTTGTTCTTGGTGGTGACTTTGCTCAGCTGGCGATAATCAATGCACATGCGCATAGTTCCATCTTTCTTCTTCACAAATAACACTGGTGCACCCCAAGGTGATACTCTCGGACTGACAAACCCCTTTCTAATAACTCCTCAAGTTGCTCCTTAAAATCTTTCAGAGCCATACGGTACAGTGGGATAGACATAGGCAGGGTACCTGGAGCCAAATCAATACAGAAATCAATATCACGATCTGGCGGCATGCCTGGAAGGTCAGAAGGGAACACATCGGCAAATTCCCAGACTACTGGCACTGAATCAATCGTCGGAGACTCTGTGGTGGTGTCCCGAACAAAAGCTAGATAAGCCAAACAATCCTTCTCGACCATATGTTGAGCCTGTTGAAAATAGATAACTCGACTAGAAGTACTAATAGAGGAACCCTTCCACTCCAATCTCGGCAACTCTGGCATCACTAAGGTAACAGTCTTGGCATGGCAATAGAGGATGGAGTGATATGGGGATAACCAGTTTATGCCTAGGATGAGCTCAAAGTTGATTATATCAAGTAACAGTAGGTCCGTCCTAGTCTCGTAACCACAAAAAATTTGACAACACAGGACTAGTAGATCTGATCCACAACCACAGAATCGTCCATAGACAGAAATAATACTTGTGATCACGGCATCTGAGGCCAATGTATCTGGTCTGGCCGGAAAAGCATAGAATCTGGTTGGAGCACCGGCTGGCTGGCCTCCGCTTGACTGAGCAGTAGCTGGCTGACCTCTCCCTGCCTGGCCTCCACCTCTAGGACGGCCCCTACCAGCCTGCCCTACGCCTCTGGGCGGCCGAATGGCCAGTGCTGTAATCATGGGCTGCTAACCCTGCTGGACTGCCTTGCCCTGAAGCTTGGGGCAGAATCTCCTCATGTGACCGAGATCTCCGCACTCAAAATAGCCCTCGGTGTGATGATCTGTTGCCTTGATGTCTAACCCTGATGGCCTATAGATCCACTCGAAGAAGCCTGAATAGGCGATGGGCGATATGAACTCTCCGGCATTGCACTGAAATAGGAGCTGGAAGAACCCTGGTGGCCTGACTACCCACTGGAAGAACCCCGGATGGCTGGTGGGCGGTAAGAACTCTTCGGCATGGCGCTAAAATAGGGGCGTACTGAAGCACCTCGAGGAGGTGGTGGTGCTGATTATGGTGGTCTGTTAGGCTGACCCCTCCCAAACTAACCTCTACCCCTAGCCGAGGCACCTCTAAACTCTCTAGAGCAACAGACCCTCATGTCCTGCTTCATCTTCTCCCTACCTCTCTGACAGTAGCCCTCAATCCTCCGAGAAATCACCACTACCAGCTGATAAGAAGTCCCCATCTCAACTTCTCGGGCCATAATAGCCCTAATACCAGAGTGCAGCCCCGCAAAAAACCTTTGCACTCTCTCCGAGTCAGTAGGAAGTATCATAAGTACATGGAGAGACAACTCAGAAAACCTCGCCTCATGGTCGGTCACTAACATCTGACCCTGCTCAAGCTGCTCAAACTAATACACCAACTCCTCCCTCTCGGAGGGTGGAATATACCTATCCAAGAAAAGCTGTGTGAACTGGCCCCAAGTCATGGGAGGAGAACCCGCTAGTCTGCCTAGAAGAAAAGACTGCCACCATCTACGGGTCCTGCCCTCCAGCTGGAAAGTAGTCAAGTCCACCCCATGGGAATTCAATATCCTCATGTTGTACAGTATGTCCCTACACCTATCAGTGAAATCCTTGGCATCCTCATTTCGCTCGCCTCCGAAGACAGGAGGGTGTATCCTAGTCCATCTGTCCAATAACTTCTGTGGATCGCCGTCCGCAGCTGGTCTAGGCTCAGGTACCACTGCTACAACTAGCTGGGCCCCGTCCGCGGGTAGTGTACCCGGAGTCTGATACACTGCAGCTGCATGCCTAGGAGCCTAAGTAGTAGGGGTTTGTGCTCCCCCTCCAGCCTGAGATGTGGCTGGGTCTGCTGGAAATAAACCAGCCTGTGTCATAGAATCCATAAACCGCAATATACGACCAATGACCTCATGAAAGCTCGGTGCTGTCATGAAATCTTCTGGGGCTGGCTCTGCTGTGGTCACCTCGCCCTGATCCTCGACGATGGGATCCTCCACTGGATCCACCGGTGGTGCTATTAGGGAAACTCTAGGGCACCCTCGTCCCCTACCTTGGGCTGGTGCCCTCCCTCGACCTCTACCTCAGCCTCCAACAACAGGGGGAGAAGCTCCTCCCAGGTCTGGAACATCCACCGCACATGTCCTCACCATCTATGAGAGAATAGAAGAAGGAAACTTAGTATACCATCAATTGCACGATAGAAGATGAATAAGGAGTAGTTTCCTAAAACCCTATAGCCTCTCGAAGATAAGTACGGACGTCTCCGCACCAATCCACAAGACACTATTAGGCTTTCCTATCACTTGTGAGACCTACGTGAACCTAGTGCTCTGATACCATGTTGTCACGACCCAACTCCATGTTAGGCCGTGATGGCGTCCAGTGCCATTGCTAGAATAGCGAACAGTGAACAACTTAGTGATTTCCCATCTTTATTAAGTGATTCCAACAAAAAACTTTCTTAATTTAAAACATTTGATAAATAATGGATTTTAAAGCAACCGAAACAGAAACAAAGTAAAGGAAATCATAACTGTAGAAATACAACCCAAAAATCAATGTCTACTAATATGTGCCAAGATCTAGTATCACAAGTGTGCGAGAAAATAATAGAATATACAAAAGGATGACTGCCTGAATTAGAATAGACAGATACAAGAAAAAGAGAAACGGCATGCTGCTAAACGACTCAGAAGGGGGCAGCTCACCGTGAAGTCTCGAACCAAGATCAAGTATGTGCGTCGGGTGGGTAACTAGATGCACCTGCCTCAGATCCTGTACAATTAAGTACAAAAGCGTAGTATGAGTACATAAACAACATGTAACCTATAAGTATCCATTCTAGCCTCAAAGAAGTAGTGACGAGGGGTCGACTTAGACACCTACTATGGGCTAACATGTCACGACCCAATTCCTGAACCCGGTCGTGATGGCGCCTCTCGTGACGACAAGGCCAGCTAGACCAATACAGAACCACTATTTTAAGCAGTTGATCACTATTAAGCAATTATGAAGCATGATTTAATAATTAGATAATAATGGTAGAACCATCCCGACACAGCCCAAACCGGGGGTGTCACAAGTCACGAGCATCTAGAGGAGTCTAAATACAACTACAAGCCAGTAATAGAAAGAATAGAATTTAGAATCAAAGGAAGAAATACGGTGCTGCGAACGCTGGTGGTCACCTTACTCAGCTACGATAGCAAAATCTTCAACCAGCTCAAAACCCGCTGCCGGGTGAACAAATACCTGCATCTGCACGCGAGGTGCAGGGAGTAAAGTGAGTACTCCAACTCAGTGAGTAATAAAAGTAAATAATAACTGAGCAGCAAGAAATCACGTAAAGCAACCAACATGCTGTATAGAAGCCGGGTACAATTTTTTGAGAAAAAAAAATAGTGAAATCTGTGAAATCTTTAGAAATACCTTGGCTCAGTTCAAATCTCTTTTGAAAATGATCCTTTCAATAATTACGAAAACGATTTCCAAACAGTTAGTGCTGATAAGCACAGAAAATCCACCCCTCGGGCACAAATACCACAGTATAACAAGTAAAAAGGCAATTAAGTATGCAGGATGAGCACATAAAAGTTTGCCCCTCGGGCAATATCTCAAACTGTACCAGCCCCTCGGGCTCACTCTCAGAATCACTCTCAGAACAGTATCATATAGTAACCGCTGCGGCGTGCAGCCCGATCCACATCTCGCTGCGCCGTGCAGCCCGCTCCACTTATTTATCGTTGACGGCGCTCACTGGGGGTGTGCAGACTCCGGGAGGGGCCCCTTACGGCCCAAGTGCAATATCAAGCCACCTTGTGGCATATAAAACAAGGCCTGAAAGCCTTCTCACATCACACTCGAGGCCTGAAAGCTTCCTCACAATACACTCGAGGCCTGAAAGCCTCCTCACATCACTCAACATATCCTCACATATGGCCCTCGGCGTCACTCAGTCCCGAAAACATCATAAGCCCCTCGGGCATCAATAAAAATAGTAGTGCTCAGCCCAAATAACAGTGGAAAATATCATTTAAGTCTCAAAGGTCAATTAAAACGGCTGAGTTTGTAAATCAGTATAATCAACAGGACTGAGTTCAAGTAGTATGTCAAATAGTGAGGAAACAGTGATAAAATCCCCGAAGGGTTCAAATAATTGGCACGAAGCCCAAGTATGGCAATCAGCCCAAATCATGATAATATCAAATAAGTTTCAGTCAAATACGCGGTAAAATCAACAATCGGGACGGACCAAGTCACAATCCCCAACGGTGCTCTACCCACACTTGCTATCCGGCGTGCAAGTCACCTCAATATAGCACTACGGTATGCAAATCCGGGGTTTCAAACCCTCAGGATATCATTTACAATCATTACTCACCTTGAACCGGCGAAATCTCTAGCTCGCGACGCCTTTGCTCCTCAAATCGGCCTCCACGCGCGTCGAATCTATCCAAAAATAAGAGCGAATACATCACCATAGGCTAAGGGAACATAACCCAATCGAAAAGACTCGAAAAATATCGAAAATCACGAAATTTGCAAAGCCCGAGCCCTGGGCCCACTTCTCGAAAATCAAAAAATTTAACATCACCGGATTCCTTATCTCGCCACGAGTCTATACATATCAAAATTACCAGAATAGGGGTTCATTTGACCCCTCAAATTCCTAATTTAAGCTCTCTTAGGTTCAAGCCCTAAATCACCATTTTAACCTATAATTCCTTGAGTTTTATGTTCTAATCCATGTATTTACACCATAAAATCATGTTCTAAGTCCAAGAATTCATACCTGATCGAAGCTCTCGAAACCCTCTTCAAAATCGCCCAAAAACCTTCCAAGTCCGAAGTGAAATATGTTGCTCTTTCAAAAATTTCGCGAAGATGAATAGTTAAGTAAACTGCCCAGGCAAAACCGCATCTGCGGTCACTATCTCGCTTCTGCGGCGTCCGCTCCTGCGGAATCTCAATTAAATCCCTTGGCCGCATCTGCGGTTACCAAGCCGCATCTGCGGCTCCGCAGGTGCGGTTCCATATCCGCATCTGCGATCCAACCCAGCTCCAACATTTCCGCTTCTGCGACACTCACCTCCGCTTCTGCGTGACCGCACCTGCGGTCCCATAACTGCAGGTGCGAAGATACCAGATATCAGCAGCCCTTTAACAAGCAAAAATTCCGAAACTCTCCGCTTAACCATCCGATCTCAATCAGAGGCCCCCGGGACCTCAACCAAAAATACCAATGCATCCTACAATGTTATTCAAACTTGTTCCAATCATAAAAACACCTCAAACAACACTAAAACCATAAATTCTCATCGAATTCAAGCCTAAGTTTCTCAAAAACTTCCGAAATACACTTTCGATCAAAAACCTGACCAAATCACCTCCGAATAACCTGAAATTTTGCACACACACCCAAAATCACCTAACGAAGCTACAGCAACCCTCCTAATCTCATTCCGACCCTCGGATCAAAATCTCACCTATCAACCGGAATTCGCCAAAATACTAACTCCGCCAATTCAAGCCTAATTCTACATCGGACCTCCAAAATTACTTCCGATCACACTCCTAAGTCACAAATCATGCCCCGAAGCTAACCGAATCATCGGAATTCATATCCGAGCCCTCTAACACAGAAGTCAACGTCCGATTGACTTTTCCAAAACAATCCTTCCTTAAAAAAACTAAGTGTCTCATTTCCTACCAAAACCAATCCAAATCAACTCTAACATACCAATTACTGATAATGAAACATGAAGAAGCATAGAATGGGAGAAACGGGGCAGTAACTCCTGAAATGACGGGTCGGGTCGTCACATCCTCCCCAACTTAAACAAACGCTCGTCCTCGTGCATACCCAGAGTTGTCCTAGAAGCCAACCAATAGCTGAATGACCTTACCAAGCATATACCCGGGGTGATCCCACGTCACCCTATCTCGCATAGGTCCGATTACACAACATAGCTGAAATTTCACAATCCATCTAGTCCATAAACCATAGAACCACATTGCACTTTCCGAAATCATACACAAGATCAGAACCTCACATCTATACTCAGAATAAGTGCGAACCAGCTGTAATAACCCATACTTGCAACCTCAGGTGCAATCATATGCTATACTACATAACCTAAACACTCGAAACGATAACTTCTATTCACAGCAGTTGCCCACAACACCCGAATGCCGGTAGAAAACCTCTTATCAACTAAGGTCTTATTCTAACACTTTCATATACTGCCAACGATAAATGAAACATGCAATAAATCATGACCCTTTTCTCAGGCCAACCATTCATGAAGTCACTTCCTTTTTGGCTAATACTACAGCAGATTTCCGAGCCGAACCTCGACATTGACCTTCCAACAAGCTGAAATCAATTCCGTTCGTATTCATTAATGACCCCAACGATCACCTTGAATCCAACACACCACTCTGGTGACATGACACATCAATACAGGCCTAAGCCACTACTTGTATAATTCGCGCACTAATAAGAAACGGTCTGAATATACTCAAATCATGAAAATGACCCCAAATGAAAGAGCTGTACCTCAAGCTCCTCAGTACCATCACAACACAAGGCTGAGACCCCGTCTCACATCATAGAAATAGAACACATAAATCTACCCCAAGAGGTCATATCTCCATGCAGCCTCGCTACAATGCGCGATCCTATCCAAACACTGCTACACATGGAACACCTCAAGTCACTATGCTCAAAATCGACGGCCACGCACAATTTTGATGTCTGGAACCAAAGCAATTCATTACACCCACGGTGAAACAAATAACATACGCCACGCAACTCTATAGGTCATAACCAATACTCTATTTACCGAGCAACACCCAATTACTCTTCCCGCTCCACTCTCCTTAGGAATCCCCAATAGAACCGCACCACATGTGCCCATAACTAACAAATCATAACGTCTCACAACACCGAATAGCAACACATCGCTCTCCTCAGATCACTAACAAGCTCAATAACGATCGGATCAACCTATCCCTTAACAATACAATTCGGGGCCAACCAAGCCAACTCAAGCTAAACACGTATCCACATCGGCCTACCAACGAACTCATTACAAAGAAAGCCTGAAGCTGCTCCTTCCACTACTATACCTCCTGGCGAAGCCGTACGATACGGTGCCCGGCACCATATCAATATCGAAATCCACAACCTCGCCCGGCGACATGCCCGGCCATAAGAAACGCATCTGAAAGTTCCTTAACACCGGAACGGAACCAATGGTAGGAACCTTTGTAGTGGCATCCATCACGAAGGCCCAATTAAGAAAAGCAATCCTTCCCAGCCGTCCGCTGGGTCTTTGAAATGTAAACCACTCTGCAAGAACATAATCCAATGCACCTCGCCACTCAACCCGTGGCATTTCCGGCGTAGCCCGTAGCGCAATAGTTCAGCATCACCTATCACTAAGACATCCAGTCTGAATTTCAACATCACATCCAAAATCTAACATACCAGCAAATAAAGATCCACAACCATGACATAGCCTGTACATGAGAACTCCCAGTCTCCAACTCCATACAGCACACGAATCATCATACCTGATCCTAATTTTTGCCGTCCCAACGCATACCACACCTTAAATACGCCATCACTCCACGATAGATACCTTAAAATTTCCTGTGCCGACAAGCAAACCCGAATACCACCAGTTGATCCAACAAGAAAATGCCGCAATACTACCGAAGTATCATCAGTTTAATCACATTACCCTCTTTTTTTTTGAAACATATACTCCCGTCAAATTACTTCCAATTAGTAGTACCATTTCCTTGATTATCTGAGGCTGCCCGTTGCCTAAGAGTTCTATGAACTTCCTTTCAGAACTGAACTGTAACTCATCTAGCCAAGAACTTCCATTGATCCCATTTAGAAGAAAAATCATTACACATCCCATGTCTCTCATATTGGTAGAAAATGCACCTCTTCAACCACGGTCGAAGTCAACAAGAACTCTCCCAATTCCGTTTGCACAAGTTAAACTACCAAGACAGAATCCTTCTAACTCGACCAAGCTAAGCAAGCCAGCAAAACCCAAGAGCATTGCTGCAAAAAAACTTGTAAGGGATCATTACCTCGAACACATACGAAGAATTAATCATATCCTTACCATACCGATTCGGTCTACTATCAAGCTATTCCATCTATCTAATTTCCCTTCTGATTCATCATCAACTTGATATTCCCCCTTGCTGTAGCACCACAGTTCCTCAACCTAAGCTCACCACACGAGACCCAAGCATAAGACCATACCGTCTAAGACCCACAAGCCGCTGAATACTCTCTCAAATATTCCCAGAAACACCACATTCCAGAATGCTTTTCTTTGAAGAACTTTCTGCAAATTCTGAATCCGTTACCTTTAATTTCCTGATACTGATACATAGAACCCCATAATTAACATAGAAATACCACAAATCTGAACCTCTTCCAATGAAAACACAGTTTCTAACCACACATGAAACTTTAAAATACCCGATCGTTTCCTGCAGAATCTTGAACACATTAGAACCATTCTCGAAAGTCATTTACTTCTTATTCGAACTGTAATTTACCTGATCAGAAGAACTTAACCACCCGTGACTCATTAGCACTCTGACACCGCAGGATATGACCTCATCCCAATACAAACAAACATCTTCCTACTCCATGCACCGAGCATTCCTTACCAACAACAGCTTAAGACATCCTGTGATTTTCACACATCTACGAAGCACCACGTAACCTTTATCAAAATTTTTCTTCACTCGTGTCATCCTCGGCTCAATTTCCGCAACCAGAACTGATTCTCCAGCATGCGTCAAACCGGAACCAACATAGCACCTAACCGTGCAATCAGCTAATCAACACCAACCTCCCCAACTTGGCTCGAAGCCATATATCAGGACACACTCAATAACCCATAACACTTTTACTCTAATGATGCCACCATACCATAGTGAGATTAAACTCAAATCATTTACAAGTTTGTGAAAACACAGATCATCTAGTACTGTAATCCTCTGCGAATCTCGCATTCATCCCCACATCAGTTGATTCCACTCTCTTAAGCGACCCGAATTTTGAAATTTCAACACGTACTTTTCACTTGCACATGCGATCTTCTAACATACCCCTAGGGATCATACCACTTAAGAACACTCCACAGGAGATAACCCACCTACTTCGCCTCAATTTAACATTTCTGTATACCTTCCACCGTCACACACATTACATAGTCATTTAGTCTTCCTAGGTCTGAACTCATATCACCATATGGAATGCACTTCACTCCCTAACTAAGAGACACGAAACGATCTTTCACGCACCCATAATTCGGGCTACACATCAAATCACAATAGGAAACGAACACTTAACAGTTCATCTATTATCCAGCAGACTTCTTCGTCACTTCCCAGTCAAATAGATACATCCCGTAGTACTAACATGCTCATCACCTGGATATCCAACCGCCATTCCCGCTAATAGGGACTATACCGAGCATATAAGCTCAAGACACTTGCTCACACAATCAGCACCTCGGTGCTCAAGCCATAGGAAAAGATCCGGCCTCAAGTACTCCAGACTGGCCCAACATAAACTCGTAGAGATCATGTCTCGCCCCTCGATCGGGGACTCACAAGACATCAAGGCACATCTGATACTGAGCGCTCATGCGCGCATGCAAACGCATGGAAGGAATTTCAAAAGTTTCTTTTCAAGCTGAATCAAGAACGCACGATAAGAATTCAAGAATGTGAAGTTTTCCTAAAGGTTCTGCAGCCTCTCGAGGATAAATACAGACGTCTCCGTACCGATCCGCGAGACTCTACTAAACCTGCTCATGACTCGTGAGACCTAGTAACCTAGGCTCTGATACCAACTTGTCACGACCCAATTCCTGAACCCGGTCGTGATGGCGCCTCTCGTGAAGACAAGGCCAGCCAGACCAATATAGAACAACTCTATTAAGTAGTTGATCACTATTAAGCAATTATGAAGCATGATTTAATAAATAGTTAATAATGGTAGAACCATCCCGACACAGCCCAAATCGGGGGTATCACAAGTCACGAGCATCTAGAGGAGTCTAAATACAACTACAAGCCAGTAATAGACAGAATACAATTTAGAATCAAAGGAAGAAATCCAGTGCCACGAACACTGGCGGTCACCTTACTCAGCTACGATAGCAAAATCTTCAACCAGCTCAAAACCCGCTGCCGGGTGAACAAATACCTGCATCTGCACGCGAGGTGCAGGGAGTAAAGTGAGTACTCCAACTCAGTGAGTAATAACAGTAAATAATAACTGAGCAGCAAGAAATCACGTAAAGCAACCGACATGCTGTTTAGAAGCCGGGTACAATTTTCTGAGAAAAAAAAATAGTGAAATCTGTGAAATCTTTAGAAATACCTTGGCTCAGTTCGAATCTCTTTTGAAAATGATCCTTTCAATAATTACGAAAACGATTTCCAAACAGTTTGTGCTGATAAGCACAGAAAATCCGCCCCTCGGGCACAAATACCGCAGTATAATAGGTAAAAAGGCAATTAAGTATGCAAGATGAGCACATAAAAGTTCGCACCTCGGGCAATATCTCAAACTATACCAGCCCCTCGGGCTCACTCTCAGAATCACTCTCAGAACAATATCATATTGTAACCACTGCGGCGTGCAGCCCGATCCACATCTCGCTGCGGCGTGCAGCCTGCTCCATTTATTTATCGTCGACGGCACTCACTGGGGGTGTGCAGACTCCGGGAGGGGCCTCATACGGCCCAAGCGCAATATCAAGCCACCTCGTGGCATATAAAACAAGGCCTGAAAGCCTTCTCACATCATACTCGAGGCCTGAAAGCCTCCTCACAATACACGCGAGGCCTGAAAGCCTCCTCACATCACTCAACATATCCTCACATATGGCCCTCGACCTCACTCAGTCCAGAAAACATCATAAGCCCCTCGGGCATCAATAAAAATAGTAGTGCTCCGCCCAAATAATAGTGGAAAATATCATTTAAGTCTCAAAGTTCAATTAAAACGGCTGAGTTTGTAAATTAGTATAATCAACAGGACTGAGTTCAAGTAGTATGTCAAATAGCTAGGAGACAATGATAAAATCCTCGAAGGGTTCAAATAATTGGCACGAAGCCCAAGTATGGCAATCAGCCCAAATCATGATAATATCAAATAAGTTTCAGTCAAATACGCGGTAAAATCAACAATCGGGACGGACCAAGTCACAATCCCCAACGGTGCTCTACCCCACGCTCGCTATCCGGCGTGCAAGTCACCTCAATATAGCACTACGGTATGCAAATCCGGGGTTTCAAACCCTCCAGATATGATTTACAATCATTACTCACCTTGAACCGGCGAAATCTCTAGCTCGCGACGCCTTTGCTCCTCAAATCGGCCTCCACGAGCGTTGAATCTGTCCAAAAATCAGAGCGAATACATCACCATTGGCTAAGGGAACATAACCCAATCGAAAAGACTCGAAAAATATCGAAAATCACAAAATTTGCAAAGCCCGAGCCCTGGGCCCACTTCTCGAAAATCAGAAAATTTAACATCACCGGATTCCTTATCTCGCCACGAGTCTATACATATGAAAATTACCAGAATCGGGGTTCATTTGACCCCTCAAATTCCTAATTTAAGCTCCCTTAGGTTCAAGCCCTGAATCACCATTTTTGACCTTTAATTACTTGAGTTTTCAGTTCTAATACATGTATTTACACCATAAAATCATGTTCTAAGTCCAAGAATTCATACCTGAGCGAAGCTCTCGAAACCCTCTTCAAAATCGCCCCAAAACCCTCCAAGTCCGAAGTGAAATATGTTTCTCTTTCAAAAATTTCGCGAAGATGAATAGTTAAGTAAGCTGCCCAGGCAAAATCGCATCTGTGGTCACTATCTCGCTTCTGCGGCGTCCGCTCCTGCGGACCACTGTCCGCTCCTGCGGAATCTCAATTAAATCCCCTGGCCGCATCTGCGGTCACCAAGCCGCATCTGCGGCTCCGCAGGTGCGGTTCCATATCCGCATTTGCGATCCAACCCAGCTCCAACATTTCCGCTTCTGCGACACTCACCTCCGCTTCTGCGTGACCGCACCTGCGGTCCCATAACCGCAGGTGCGAAGATACCAGATATCAGCAGCCCTTTAACAAGCAAAAATTCCAAAACTCTCCGTTTAACCATCCGATCTCACCCCGAGGCCCCCGGGACCTCAACAAAAAATACCAATGCATCCTATAACGTTATTCAAACTTGTTCCAATCATAAAAACACCTTAAACAACACTAAAACCATAAATTCTCATCGAATTCAAGCCTAAGTTTCTCAAAAACTTCCGAAATACACATTCGATGAAAAACCTGACCAAATCACCTCCGAATAACCTGAAATTCACACACACCCAAAATCACCTAACGTAGCTACAGCAACCCTCGGAATCTCATTCTGACCCTCGGATCAAAATCTCACCTATCAACCGGAATTCGCCAAAATACTAACTCCGCCAATTCAAGCCTAATTCTACACCGGACCTCCAAAATTACTTCTGATCACACTCCTAAGTCCCCCGAAGCTAACTGAATCATCGGAATTCATATCCGAGCCCTCTAACACAGAAGTCAACATCCGGTTGACTTTTCTAAAACAATCCTTCCTTAAAGAGACTAAGTGTCTCATTTCCTACCAAAACCAATCCAAATCAACTCTAACACACCAATTACTGATAATGAAACATGAAGAAGCATAGAATGGGGGAAACGGGGCGGTAACTCCTGAGAGGACGGGTCGGGTCGTCACATAACACTAATATTATTAAAGTGTTATGCTAAGAGTGGATATCATGAACAATACTGAAAGCTCAATAACAGAAAGTGATAAGTTCTTCTTTCACAAATATATTTTCAATTTCAGTCATATCATTTAACAGCTCATATTTCTAGACACTCGAGCAGTATACATCACAGAGAGTTTTAAATAATCAACATGAGCAAATTATGCCGAGGTCGTACAGCCTGGTCCAACATAATATTAAACTGTGCACTGTCGGAGGGTCAAACGACGTGAATCATAGATGCATCTATTTACTACCGAGGTGCTTGCGATCCACAAGTAACAATTATTTTCAAGAAAACACAAGTTTCTCATTTACAGTCAAGTATCTCATGGAAACCTTCAAATGAGTGGATTTAACCTTATACAATTCTTTTTATCAATTTCTAACATGACTTAAGTGATTATATTAGCAAGTAAGGGAACAATCATTCCAAATATAGCATGATACGGGTCCTAAACTACCTGGACAATAAAATAATAGTAGCTATACGGACTCTCGTCACCTCGTACGTATGTAGCCCCAACAATTAGGTACAAGCATTTATTTAATTCACCTATGGGGTTAATTCCCTCTTAAAAGGTTAGAAAGGAGAATTACCTCGTCTCAAAGCCTACTTCCAAATTCAAGAATGCGCCCAAACCTCCAATATTGATGCCAAACGACTCTGAACTAATCAAACATTACATAAAGTAATCAATTTATGCAAAAAAGTTCATATTTCTAGTATTAAAGTGATTATCCAACCCAAATTGCAAGATTCCTAATATTCACTCGCGGGCCCACATGCTTGGATTTCGGAAAATTTTCAAGAAAGTCGTTACCCATAACTTTAGGAACATAATATATGATTTTTACTAGTTTCATAAAAAATTCCGTGGTGAAATCTTGTTTTTATCAAAAACCTAGATTTTCCTCGAAACCCTTGGTTTTCACTAATTTTTACATGATAATCTACCCATAATCTAGGTATTTAACTCACATTTGGTAGGAACTACTTACCTCCAAGTTCTAGGTCGAAATTCCCTCTTTGAGAGCTCTCCAATCGCCCAAGTGTGGAAGAAAATGAGTCAAAAATGCCTAACTCGCGTATTAAATGAGGTGCATTGCCCCGTCGTTTATGCACCTGTTGTGCGTCGGCCGCATCTGCGGTCCCGCTTCTGCGAACGAGGGTCCGCATCTGCGGACGGTACCCGCTCCTGAGGTCCCGCTTCTCCGAAAAGGCCGCCGCATCTGCAGAACCTCTGCTGCCCTCCTTAGGCCACATTTATGAGGCCTGGCCCACACCTGCGAGCTCGCACTTGAGGCTGACCGACCGGAGGTGCGGTTATGACAGAAGCTGGAGCTTTAGCTCTTGCTCCAAACTTTCAACTTGGTCCGGGCCTCGTCCGATTGACGCTCGGGGCCCCCGGGGCCCCGCCTGAAAGTACCAACAAGTTTGGAATCATAAAATGGACTCGCTTGAAATCTCGGAATGCCCGAAACAACAATAAACTAAGAATCACAATCTAAAACCAATTGGTTCAAACATAAGAACTTCAAGTTCTTCAATTTACTTCCAACGAGCCGAAACATACTTATACTACTCGGAATGACACTAAATTTTGCGTGCAAGTCCTAGATGACAATACGAAACCACTCTCGGTCTCGGAATTCCTTTTGGTTCTTGATAACACCAAAACCCACACCAAACAAAATTTAAGGATCTTCTAAAACCTTCAAGAACCAACTTTCACTATTAGGCGCCAAAACGCTCCCATGTCATCCAAAATCAGATCCGGACATACGCACAAATCCGAAATCATCATACGAACCTATTGGAACCGTCAAATCCTAATTCCGAGGCTGTTTACTAAAAATGTTGACCGAAGTCAAACTTGGCCTTTTATGCCAACTTTAAGGAACCAAGAGTTTTGATTTCAACCAGAACTCTTCCAAATCTCGAACTAACCATCCCCGCAAGTCATAAATCAGTAGAAGAAAGGACGAAAAGTCTTATTTAGGGGAACGGGGTTCTAGAAAGCAAAACGACCGATCGGGTCATTACATTGATAAATACTTGATTGATTGTTTGATTTTGTTTTCCTTTTTGTGGAACGGGCCGAACTCCTCGGTAGAATAAATAAATGCATCTATGGTGTTGATACCCAATTTTTCCTCATAATATTTTTCAAATGCATATATACCTTCAAAACTACGGATTAGCGTCAATTGATATTTTTCAATAATTTCTACATTTTTAAATTAATTTATCCAGTATTTTATTTATATAAACAATTACAAATTGCATCACAAAGGACTTTATAAAAATTTCACGGTTTAATTTGCTATTTATATTCATATTGAGCTCAAATTATTTCGCAAATAGCCACATCTACATTTTTGGGTTACAATTGAAATAACTTTGCAATTATAGCCCATGCATGCATTATTGCATTATTTTACCAGAAAATAGCTCATTGTATTTTTATAATATTGAGTAACTATTTCAAAGCATTTCCATGTATGAAATTTATTTTTTATAATCAGTTAATTATTTTATAAAATATATTTTCTCAATTATTTGGGTATTAAACAAATAACCCTTTTTAACTCAGACCTAACGATTTTACCAGCCCAAAACCCCCTTTAATATTAACCCAAAAAGCTAGCCCAAACCCCTTAGGCCCAATTTGCCTACCCGACCCAATAACCCCTCTTCAATCGTGGTCGTTGATCTTTTAGATAAATGGTCCACGTTTACCCTTACCTTAATTAACCCCTAACCTACCCCAAACCCTTTTCATTCCCCCAAAACCCGCCGTCATCGTCTCCCCTCATCTCTCAACTCTCTCTCAACCTAACCCTAACCCTAGTCGCCGTCACCGGCGTAAACCTCCTTCCTATGGTGCTTCTATGTCTTCTCCGACCACCCCTGGCCTCCTACATTCCATGGCTCTTCGACTTCATGAGTCCTTGAGAAGATATCAAGGAGCTCCAACTGGTTCTGGTTTGAAACTTTGTTTACCGGCCTGTCTCAGGCCATTTTTCGTTTGTATGTTAGGATCTCTCCTTGTTTTATTACGAATTTGTGGGTTCTTGACCTATTCTCTTCACTTTCTGCTATTTTTCTGAAAACCCTAGTTTGATACTGTCGATTCTTCTCAGATCTTTATAGACCTGAGGTGATTCGAATGTTACTAAGTTTTTTCCTTCAAAAAATCTCTTGTTTTGATTGATTATTTCAATTTTTAATCACTCTTTCTAAACTAGGGTTCATCTCAATCTTTTCTTCAACGATGTTTCTAGTTCTCAGTGTTTAGTTAATTGTTTCTTCATCATCTTAACTTATTTTTGCATCAATGTTCAAATCCTAGTTGATTCTGTGCAATATACTGGTTTCTTCGATTTTGTTTCGATACTCTGTTATTTCTATTATACCAGTCGTATTAGTTTACTCCATTTTTGGGCTTAAATGTTTCCTTGTTAAAATCCAGTATTTCTTTGGGATTTTGCCCTAATTAATCTCTATTTATGGTTCGGACCTATTTTTCTTGCTGAATTCTATATTTCTATGAAGCTTTACTTATTTAATTTCTATTTATGGAATCCGAGTAATTCTTTCCGAAAAAATCAGTATTCTTTTGACGGTTTTACTGATTATTTCCTATTATTTTTGCCCGCTTAAAATCTGTGTGCACAGATCTTATTTGTTCCCTTATTTGTCACTTTAATTGATCACACATGCCTTAATAAGTTATCCGTATGGTTCTGGGATTCTTACTGATTCCCTATTTGGTATGATTTGGACTCCTTACCCTAATTAACCCCCTTTGCTATGACCGTTAAGTGATTACCCCTAATTAAGGGGTCTATTCCGGACTCCCTTACATGAATTGATTCTGTGATTATTTGATTGCCCCCTAATTGACTAACTTCTAATTCTCTTTACCTTATTTGCTCTACTCCCTAAGTGCTATATATACAATCTTGTTGTACCTCTCAAGCACACGGACAGTAGTTCAAAAATACACACACACACACTCAAACTTTCTCTCATCTCTTTTTCTGCTACTTGTGCTTATTGCTCGTCTAGCCGGCTGAAAGCCAAGGCTAGACTGTGGAACTCTACCTGCTTTACTTTCTACACTTTGCTTCCTTAACTGGTATGTTCTTATTTCAATATCATTCTGAAATTCAAATCTATGTGCTCCGTAGTTGTTAAATCCATGCCTATTTTGGCACTAGTTTAACTGATTATGTACTTATTTGTTCTTCCTGTTTACTGCTTTGATCAGTATGCTTAAGTTTTACCCCCTCTTGTTCAGTGTTTTAATCAGCATGTTTAGGTTTAAATCTTCTTGTTTGCTATTTTAGCCAGCATGTTTACTTGAGCTCTTTTTTGTTTTCTTCAACTAGCATGCTCATTTTAAGTAGTCTAGGCTCCTAATTTATTTGATTAACCACAACTGGTATGACTAATTCTGTGTGGTAGACCCTTGACCTCAATATGGATATTCCTGCATTCTGTATCTAAGCTCTAGTGTCTATTATCATTTTAGCTTTAAGTATAATTTCCTAGTTAATACTCTAAATCAGTAGTTTGTATTCTAATTCTATGGATTTGGTCACTGGTTGTCAATCAATCCCTGCTTGTTATGTGTACTTGTTTATCAATATGCTTCCCCTCTTATCCATGTTCATGTGTTTCTAATTTAGGCTCCCTATGTTCCCAACCACCTTATCCCTGTTTCTAAACTTGTTTGCCTTCACTTAGAATCAAGCAATAAATGGCTTTGAATCTGGGCACTCTAATTTTTTTGTGTGATTGTGTGGTTGTTTGTTGAATCTTTGTTCTTGTCAGAATTGCTTCCAAAACTGTTTTCACTCTTAACATTTTTTTCTTAAAACTGTTTCCATTCCTGAGATAACTTTTCACTCCTAAATTTTTTACCTCTATACTGTTTTTACTAAGTTCTTCCAACTATGTCTACTCTTAGATTATTAAGTTTTGCCCCTCCAGTGTGTGTACTGCCTAGGAGTCCATGAGATTCCTCCGAACTCTGGCACACTGGGGCTGGCCCTTCCACACTGCACATAACTACTCTATTTTATAAGGATCTTGGTGTGAGCATTGTCCGGGCTCCTATAGCATAGCTTATATTTATTATGTATGTTATTCAGTTATGGTCTGTAATGATGATCTTTGTAAACAGATATTGGGGAAATTTGTAAAAGGGGGGATTCTTATATGATTTTTTGTGGGGAACGGGTAGAAATCATGCCTTTAGGTCTATATTATGTTTACATGCATTAGAAACCATGCTTTTAGGATCACTTGGCATACTGGACAACATGTTATAGGCACACTACCTCATTTGTTATGAAATTCTGGTTCTACATAATCATGATCATCTAGAAATCATGTTATTAAGTTATTCCTATAATTCCGCCTATTAAAAACGTCCATTCTTTCTGTGCATTAGAGATCCTACCTTAGGACTGTATTTATATTCACTTTAAACCATGTCTACATCGCCTAAATCAGTAACTATCTTGTCTATAAAATGTTTAAAAACAACCCCAACACTTAGATTTCATAGAGATAAGTGTGTATAAACCAGTTCTGCAATGTAATATTCAGCACCTAGACCAGCATGCCTTTACGACTTAATAAATTCAAACTGTTTTAAACTGATTCCCAAAATTCTGATTGCATTTAGACAACATGTTTATAGGGTATTATAGATCCACGCCTAGGCAAGCCTATAGGTAATCAAGGTCTAATAAAAACTGTGAAACTATGCTTTGCTTGTTTGTGATTGCCCAGATTCTGCAGGTTCTAAAATCAGTAGGCAAACTGATTAGGTCTCTATCGCTTCGCCTTAACACAATGCTGCATATTCTCTACTTGTCATGCTCACCTAGATATCCTGTTCTAGACCTTTCTGAAATATCTAAAATCTGCTGTTTGAGACATGCTAATTGTCTATTTATTTGTGGAGCTTAACATGAGCCCCCTTAATTGTTTCTTACTTGACAGTCCCGTTTGTTCTTTGTCGTCGCTTAGATTTTCCCTTTTAAAAACCATAGGAGAGTCTAGAACTGCCTAAAATTAGAGGTCCTAAACACCTCCGAGACCACAAGGAAGGGACTGTAATGCACGCATAGAGTTTGTCTACTTAAAGCGACTTATATAACCGCTAAAGGGAGGGTAATTGGGTAGTAAAAGGAAATGATAACCTGTGCACAAATACCACGTGTAGCCCCTCTAGTTGAGGAAGGACTACCGGGTATTGTATAGATGTGATCCTATAGGCTAACAAACTTTGGACTTCCCTCATCGTATTTACATACGTGTGCTTAGACCACTTATCTGTTAAATTTCCTTTACCTTATATGTGTCCTTAGACTGCTTATCTGTTAAATGACTAATTCACAAAATGAGTTTGGCCTGGACCCACCGTTGTGGACCTCGAGGGGTGCCTAACACCTTCACCTCAAGGTAATTTCAAGCCCTCACCCAATCTCTGGTAACACAAACCGGTTTTATGAGTTACTTGCAATAGGTGCCCTAACGCACCTTAAATCCGTTAGGTGGTGACTCTTCAACTTCTGTACCTGTCACGACCCAAATCAGAGGGCCACAACGGGCAGCCAATGCCTTACCCAACTGAGTACCAACGTTACGTATCTTTCTTATCATACCATCATGGGTAAATTGGCCGGAAAGGCCGTCTTGATAAGACAAGAATAAAACATAAGGGAATACTTGACATAGGACGACCCAACATGTAATACAAACTTATACATGTGACATACGGTCCTATAAGACCAAAATGAACACCCGTACACTAAACATAGGCCGACAAGGCCAACAATAATTCATATACATGACATCTGTCTACAAGCCTCTAAGAGTACATACACATCATAAAGGTCGGGACAAGGCCCCGCCATACCAATCAATACATGTACAAATCATACTGACCAAATAGGCAACTCCGGAGCAAGTGGAGTGCACCAACACCTTCTGCTGAGCTGATAGCCTACTAGGAGGAATGTCAACCTGTCTATCAGGACCTACGGGCATGAAACGCAGCGTCCCCAGGCAAAAGGGACGTCATTACGAATAAAGTACCGAGTATGTAAGGCGGGAAAGCATAAACAAGAACAGTAATGTAAAGAGAGATAGAGGAGATACAACCTGTAACATCTGAGTGCCTCTAGGGGCTACTGATATGAAATGCATAATTTATATATATACATAAACTTTTAAAAACATTCGCCTCTGTGGGCATCATCATCATCATATCGTACCCGGCCTCAAAGAGGACTTGGTAAAAACATACCCGGCCATCATTAGGCTCGGTAGAATCGTACCCGGCCACGTGGAGCTCGGTAAACCCAACTGATTAGTAGTTGCACAATAGGTGCCATACCCGGCCGACTATAGCGCGGCTCGGTAGAATAAATAGATGCTATATATAATGCATGCTAGACTCATGGAATCACATTCTAAACCTTTCGGAGTGACTTAAGGTCATTGCACCTTCGATTAACATTATGGACATCCATACCCTCAATATGAACCTCAGTAGGATTCAAGGATCATACACACTTTATTAAAATAATTTTATAAGGAAATAAAAACATGGACAACCTTAGTTGCTAGGAGTAGATCCGTTATGAAATAGCGTATTCATTTCACTTTAGATCATGCCAAAAGAAAGAAGGAAGTGCCTTAACATACCTTATCACAATCTTTCCAATCACCAAGTTGAACTTGCCTCTGCGCACCTTAATCTACAACAATGATAATAATACTATCATCAAGTTATGAAAGGTACAACTATCGCACAACGGACGACAAGCTTATTTTGCATAAAAACGGGCAGCATCTCCCCTATAATCCTTGCTTCCTCCAAATTCAAGATAACTCCAACAACATAATAACACAACAATAACAACATATATACATTATTTCCCAGCCTTATATAACACCACCAAATATTACAAACAGCCCAACACACTCCAATCTTTTCATACACAAAACGACCACCGTACTAGTGTCAAACGACCCAGAAATGTTACGACGAACGACCAGCCCACCACCCTATATCTATATGGTGTTTCTCCACACCCTTCCTCCTCCAAAACTCCAGAAAACAGCAGTAAAACACGCAGCCCAACAGCAACACAAAACAGTCCACAAAACAGTCTGCTACAAGTGAATAACTCGAACTCACGGCTTCCGATCACCATCCCGTGAGTTCTTACAAGTATAGAACGACTTACCATGAATTTGCAGCAGAAAAAATGGATGAAAGATAGCAATAAACTTACATTATTTGTTGGATAACTCAGCCCTTATCTTGGTTCTTCAAACTCTAGGTTTTACTCCCACTTAGAACTTGAAAGGGAGAGAAAATCAATTAGGGTTTGTGGGTAATTTTTGGTAGGAAGTTTGAAAGGGTTTAGGTCTGTTTATTTGTGATATATAGAGATAAGACCTTTAATGGGCTCTTTGGCTGACCCAAAATTGCCTGTTTTTGGGCTCTCATTTAACAAAGTAGGTGACACACCTACTTGTCACCTAGCAGCCTGCGCAGTCTCGCAAAACTGCATATATCTCTCTACTCCGACGCCGTATTGATAAACGATTTAATCCGTTAGAAAATAGACTCATAGAGCTTCAATTTTGTTGGTGGAACACCCCATAAATCTAAGTATATTAGGAGAAAATCGCAGTTACATTTGACATAAGTTTCAACACATTTATGAATGTAACTTGTGATGACCTTTTTCAACTTTTGTTCCACAACTCGCTTGACTTTAAATCATAACACACGTCTATCATACTATTAAAATAACTCATAACCTAATCTCCTTATAAATTTTAACACCTTATTCTCGCCCCAAAAGTACATGTTAGAACATTCCCATCTTGTCGACTTTCGATGAAACTTATTTTCTTCAATTCGTTTAACTTCTAAGCCTTCAAACCCTCTTGGTACTTGGTATTCATGATCTTAAATATTTGTAACCTCCATTGTAACGTGATTAACATACTTTATGTACTTTCAAAATTGATTTCTTTTCTGAGCTTACATCAATTGACTTACAAATACTCTCATGTACGAAACCATGGGGTGTAACAGTACCCCTTTCGCAAAAGGAAACGAGTTGTCCCAAATGAATGTCGAACCCCTGACTTCCGCTGCAAAGATGGAAAAAAAAGGGGGCGCGACAGCATGGCGACTCTGCTAGGGATTTTTAGGCTTTTACCATAACAAATTGGCTTTGTGAATTAATCCAAACGTTGCTTTTCTCTGTTAATACTTGCACCCTTTCCCTCTCCCTTTATGTGAATTTAACTGTTTATTTTCAAGTATTTATTTCCTAAATACGAAACTGACTTGTTTCTTTATTTTTTTGCTTAAACTTCTTTCAATTATAAATGCTGTATTTAATGCTTTTCTAACGTGCAAATACGTGACAATATGTTATTTACTGCTGCATAAATCATGCTCGACATCATACTCCACTCGTGCGTAATCAATCCTATCGCAACGCTTGATGAGTGGTTGTGCTCTTCCAATATATCACCCTTAAATTCGGAAAGGCTTATTTGCGGTAAAACTAGTCGATCATCGGTGCAATCGACGGTTCCGTGCCTTTCCCCCTCAAGTTGTTCGCTTGAGGGTACCGGTCAAGACCCCAATAGTAACCTTACTCTTATTATAATTGTGCATGCATCATGATTAAATCTAGCCGGGTTAATATGTTGTCCACATAATAACCCTTTAAGACAAGCCTTACCCAAAGTTCACCGGGTTTTCCATAATCCCAAAGGAGGCAACCACGTTTTGTGTATTAATTTGGAGAACTAAATGCCAATATGCTAATCATGAATGTATAAATAGTCGAATCAGGTGGGGGAAAAGGGCTTAACCTTTTTGTTTTGTAGAAAATGAGGCACGAGGTCCCCAGATTCGGCATGGTCAGCAACATACCCCCATTGCTACAAGACTGGTGGGAGGATCTTTCCTCAAGTGACAAGAAACACGTGAGAAAATACTTGGGCAATTTACCTTCCCTGCTAGACATTCAGCCAAACATGTTGATCGAAGTTGTGAGTCTGTTCCGGGATTGTGAAAGAGCCGTGTTCCGTTTCGGGGATGTAGAAATGACACCACTCCTAGAAGAAATCAGGGGATTTGCTGGACTGCCTTGGGATAGCACTGGGCTATTGGTACCGGAGAACCGCACTAGTAAAGGGTTCCTAAAAATGATGGGTTTAAAGAAAAATGCTGACTTGGAGTGCTTGAAGAAGTCTTACATATCCTTCAAATACCTGTATGAAAGATACGGTCATAGCATGTTTTACCGTACATTCCATGACGAGTTTTCTATCACTTCTCTGGGTCACATCCACCGCCGAGTGTTCGCATTCACTGTATGTTTCTTGGGTCTGATAGTGATCCCAATGAAAAGGGAAAGAATCCACACTAGACTGGCCATGGTCGCCAAGGCTTTAATGGAGGGAATTGAGGGACAGATATACATTATAGTCCCTATGATCATAGCCGACATCTACAGGGCTCTGGACCGCTGTCAGAAAGGGTTCAAGCACTTTGAGGGTTGCAATTTACTACTACAACTGTGGTTATTGGAGCATCTTCAAAAGGGTTAGTACCGTCGAGAATTTCCGCGAAGGGCGTGGAACGATCATATTTCCTTCCATCACCCTAAGGGGATGACTTACATTCCTGATAGGTTTGCTCAACTAGAAAGTGCCAAAGAGTGTGTATAGTTCTTCGACAATCTAACCTAGGAGCAAGTACAGTGGATGTTTGAATGGTTCCCAACTGACGAGTTCATCATTAGTCCAGAGACGCTCCTCACTTAGTGTTGATTGGATTGAGAGGGATACACCCTTATGTTCCCATCCGGGTTATGAGGCAAGCAGGTAAGAAGCAGGTCATACCAAGGGTTGCAAAGATGAGCCACTTTAGAGCAGACTTTCAAGACGACGACATCCCTTATAGGTGCCAAGCTCAGCATATGTGGCACTGCAAGATCATTGTGGAGAAAAACACCATTGAGCCAGACAGGTATCACGCTGGGTGTGCACCTTTCTACTCGGCATGGTTAGAAGACAACCTAGATGGGATAGTGAAGCCAGGAACCGGTCAAGGATGCAGGATCATAGACGAAGATGCCGAGGCCCAAGTCAAATACAACAGACTACGTAAGAGGGTTCATGACTCCGCGAATGAGCATCGGGAAATACATAAGACAAATATGAGGCTGATCAAAGAATGGAAGGAAATGGCTATCACCTCCAACAGAAGGTTGGAATATTTGGAGAGAGGCTTTGTGGAGCTAGATGGTAAAATAATAAAGAGGATTGATGATTGCTAGAATGTTAAAGGAAGCGAGGGAGGACATCTGGCTAGAGCCTATCTGCTGTTGGGTCTGCGAGAGCTAGGGAACCTGGTTGATGGAGTTAGAAAGATCGAGTTTGGGGAAGGTCCTTCTGGGACCAAGTAGGCTAGATTTATTTGCTTTCCTAAATGTAATAAAGCCAAGTGCTAGTGGTGACTTACCTTTATTATCTTAGTGTCGTTTTGGGATTCGTCTATTTTTATATTAATGAAATGCGGCATTTATTGGCATCTAAGTTCTCCAAATGAACTTGTCGCTAGGCCTACCTCGCGCACAACGAGGCTCCCAAATTAGGATGCCAATTTACATCTTTCCGCAATATATGTTTAAATAATGCAAGTACTCTTTTCAGAATTATTACTGACTTGGTTACCTTTTGTTTTTCTTTCTTTCTTTTCATTATCCCATTCCCCAAAGGTTAGTTCGTGCATACTGGCATCATCAGTTTATCACACAAGATCCAGGGGCCCTCCACCTTCTCCTCCTCCTAGTCCACCAAAAGGCAAGGGGAAAGCAAAAATGGAAGATTTGAACGGCACCAGAAAGGAAAACAAACACACGAGTTAAACATGTAGAAACTTCTGATGGTCGGGGTACTTAGGCCCCAAATGATGCAGTTTCACGGCTCCAAAAGAAAATACTGGAACTCCAGGGTAAGCTTGAGCATGTCCGGAATGTGGCAAACCTATCCTTGTCACTCAGTGTCCCATACATCAGTCATCCAAAAACTCAAAACCCCGCACCACCTCAAAAAACACCCGACAAGCGCCTACAAAATCCTCCCATACCTCACCATTATACAACTCTACCATAAAATCAAACTATCCCACCACAGTACCAGCCAAACACCTACCACACTCCACAAAAAACTCCACCAGTCATTACTGAACCCCAGAATTCCACAATTGATCACCACTATACTCAAACTCCAGGTCATCGAAACAACCCTATATATATGGAGATCCTACGTCACTCCACTCAACCCATCTCCTATGCACCAGAATCTATTGACAAGGACATGCTCATTAAGAACCTGGCCGAGGAGTTCAAGAAGTTGACCAGCCGAGTTCAGTGCGTAGAAGGAGGCAAGGGGATAGAAGGTCTGAACTATGAAGACCTATGCATACAGCCGGATGTAGATCTGCCAGAGGGTCACAAACCTCCCAAGTTCGAGATGTTTGACGGTACAGGTGATCACAGGGTTCATCTAAGGACCTATTGTGACAAGCTTGTCGGGGTTGGAAAACATGAAAAGATGAAGCTTTTTATGAGGAGTCTTACGGGAGATGCCTTGTCCTGGTACATCAGCCAAGATCCTAAGAAATGGTCCAACTGGGTGAGTATAGCGTCTGATTTCATGGACCGATTCAGGCTCAACATAGAGAATGTACCAGATGTCTTCTACATTCAGAAACTCAAGAAGAAGCCCACCGAGACTTTCCGCGAGTATGCTACTCGTTGGAGGTCAGAAGCGGCCAAAGTCAGGCCAGCATTGGACGAGGAACAGATGAACAAGTTCTTCGTTAGAGCACAAAATCCGCAATACTATCAAAGGTTGATGGTTATTGAAAACCATATGTTCTCTGATATCATCAAACTTGGTGAAAGGATCGAAGAAGGTATCAAGAGCGGGATGGTATCAAACTTTGAGGCATTACAGACCACTAATAAAGCATTGCAGTCAGGGGGTATATCTAAGAAGAAGGACATGGGAGCAGTAATGGTCGCCCAAGGAACCAAAACTCCATTCGTATACCGAACCTCCCCACTTGCATATCAAGCACCTCCACCCATATATCAAACACCTCCACCCACATATCAACCGTCACCTCCACCTACATATCAACGCTCATCCCCCAGATATTCCCAACCAGCCACTGCCTATCACACCTATAATTCCCAACTATCTCATTTTCAGTCACCTCCAACTCATCAAAACTACCCAACACCGCAACCTAATTTTGACCGCAGACCACCCAAACAATTCACTGCCATTGCTGAACCCATCGACCCTATATGAAAGGTTGAAGGCTGTTGGCTACGTCACTCCCATCCCTGCTCTGGCCACGGGGAACTCATCCTAATGGGTTAACCCAAATAAGACTTGTGCATACCATTAGGGCATGAAAGGTCACACCATCTACGAGTGCTGCACATTGAAGGACAAAATCCAGGCTTTGATTGACAACAAGGTCATCCAGGAAAAGGAGGCTACACCCAATGTCCGCAACAACCCCCTCCCAGATCACAGGGGTAAAGGTGTCAATGTGATAGAGATGGATGAAGAATGGGATCCGGAGGGATCAATCGGACTTATCAAAGAGGGCGATGACCCCAAGAAGCCCGCAGTCACACTCAATCCCATTATAGTGTAGATAAGCTGCCAGTGGAGGTCGAGGTAACAACATTAGTCCCATTTGAAGTTGAGGTAGCACCCCCTACAGTTGCACCTATTTCATTTGAGGTGAAAGTAGACACACTATTTACTATGACAGTATCAACCACACCGCCTTTCAGCACCAAGGCTGTACCATGGGATTATGTGGCTGAAGCTGAAAGAAAAGGAAAAACCAAAATGGGAGAATCTGGTGCTGCACAGGGGATGACTAGGACTGGAAGGGTCTATACACCCGAGAATTTGGGGGAGTCCAGTAATTAGGCCTCTAACAGACCTCCCGTTATTGAAATAGGTCCAGATAACCTCTGGAGGAAAGTACAAGCAAGGGAGTATTCAGTCATCGATTATATGAAGAAGACTCCTGCTCAAATAGCTATCCTGTCACTGCTACAGAATTCAGAAGCACACAGGAATGCTCTGATGAAAGTATTGAACGAAGCATATGTGCCCAATAACATCACAAGCGGAGAAATGGCTAACATGGTGGGACAGGTACTGGAAAGTCACAAAATCACTTTCCACAAGGATGAGTTACAACCTGAGGGTTTGAGTCACAATAAGGCACTACATATCACAGTGCAATGCGAAGACTACTTCATTACTAGGGTCTTGATCTATGGATGATTCACTCTCAATATTTGCCCATTGACAACACTGAAGAGGTTGGGAAAAGGCCTATACGAGATACGAGAAATGTAACACCCCGTAAATTCGACATATGTATGAATGAATTAAGGGAGTAGTAAGGTTATATTTTGAGCATGTGAAGTCTCATCGAGATGATTATGGGTGAAAATAGTTGTTTCAAAATCAAGATGGAAAGTGAGGTGCATAAGATTTGACAAAATCGACTAAGTTTGCAGAAGGTTTGTATTCCATCAGTGTTTGGTGAAAATGTGTAAGGAATTAGGGAAAACTCAAAGCATGAAAGTTGTAGGCCTTTGAAATAGCTTTCCAACGATATATTATGGAGCCCGAACAGATCCCTTTGCAAAAAAGTTATGCGCGTCTTACAGAACAATACGCGATATGCGCGCCGGTAGTGCGCCCTTAGCACGGCCGCGTTAATTTTGAGGCAGTGTGACTGCCGTTTAGCGCTGTCATTAGTGCGGGCAGGCCTCCAGTAGCACGGGCGCGCTAGTGGGGGGTCGTTTTAAAGCTATATTTTGTCCCCCACACCCCCAAAATATAAAAACTTGCTCTAGAAAGTAAAGCTCTCAAAAACCTAACTCCTTAAGGGTCCCTCAACCACCCAAGGTAAGTTCTAATGGTGATTCTAAGTCAATTTCAATTTCCCAACAACTTATTAACATGGGTAAACCCTCAATATCATTAGATATTCGATTGGGACATCATTGTTGAGGGAAGGAAGCCTAGAACTCGAATTCAAAGGGTTTGAATGTCAAAAATGTAATATCTTCACCCTCTAATTGATTCTATCATTGAATTAATGGTTATAGACTCTAGTTCATGAGATATGAGTTGATGTGTTTGGTAGAAAAGCATGAACTGTGATAGGTTTGGGTTGTTGATTGGTTATTATTGGTTATGGGTGTTGATTACCTTATGGGTGATAAAGAATAATGTTGATTATAACCATTTGAGACTTTAGAATTTATCTAGGAGCAAGGGAATGAGTTATTGGGTGTAGAGACACCATTAATAACGACTATGAAGCTTTATGTCACCAAGTGTTTGAGAAAATGCTTAAGTGACCAAAACGTGAGAATTATTGCTAATATGGAATCCCTTTGACTTGTATTGATATAGAGTAAAGTTGAAAGGGTTGGCGAATGTTGTATTACACTCAAGAGGAGGAAGTTAAGGTATGTGAATCTAACTCTCTATGTTTGGGAATGTTAATGATTCTCCCTACACTACGTTTCTTTTACGACGTATCAATTGCCTCAGAAATATAGTTAAGCCTAGTTCCTTGAATAGTTGTAGAACTTCTATTATCCAGCTTCATAACGTTCATGACTTTCATCCTGAATGTTGTGAGCTCAGTTGGTATTCAATATAGACTTGGGTTTGATGTCCCTAAGTCTCAATATAGCTTAATCAGCATGTCATAAACAGCTGAAGTTTCAGTGTTCATAATCTGTTCAAGAATGCATGTCTCATTCTAGTCCTATTCAGTATTCCAGTATTATGTAACTCACTATGATTCAGTATTCCAGTATTATATACTCAGTGTGATCCAGTATTCGGATATCACGTAACTCAGAATGGTTCAGTATTTCAGCATCATGTATTCCAGTATGATTCTCAGTTCCTAATTTTAAATTCTTGAATGTTGAACACCTCTAGCCTGAGACCGTAGTTTATATGCTTTATGCATACTTGGGCCTGAGGCCGTAGTTTATATGCTTTATGCATACTTGGGCCTGAAGCCGTATTTTATGCTTTATGCATGTTTGGGCCTGAGGCCGTAGTTTATGCTTTATGCATTTTTGGGCCTGAGGCCCTAGTTATGCATACGTATACTTGGGCCCGAGGCCGTAGCTTGTGCACATATATATTGGGCCCGAGGCCGTAGGTTGTTCAGATAAACAGGTTGTTCATCATTCAGAAGAGGGAGTATTCATATCCTTACTTCATTTATTTAGTTCAATTATTAGTTATCAGTTATCTTTTCAGTTATCAGTTATTAGTTATCTTTTCAGTTATTAGTTCAGTTACCAGTTATCAGCTTAGTTTCAGTTCCAGGATTTATAATTCTTTCTTTCAGTCGCTTTACATACCAGTACAATTCAAATGTACTGACGTCCCTTTTTCCCGGGGCCTGCATCTCACAATGCAGGTAATGATTTATAGGTTGATGATTCAGAGCGCTAGGATTCTCGTACCAGCTATTTGGTGATCCCCAGTTATTTCGGGGCATTATCATTACCTTACAGTCCGTAGTATTTTCAGATAGTTAGTGCTTTCAGTACTTCAATAGAGGCTTCATAGACTAGAGTAACAGTTAGATAGAGTCTCAGGCTTTCAATGTTAAGCAATGTTGTCTACATATATGTTTCAGACTTGTTTTAGTATTTCCGAGCTTTGATTTATATCATCCAGACTTTCAGTATATCAGCATGTGTTAGTTTATCTTCCGCATTCAGTATGTTATGATGTCACATGTTGATTCAGCCAGCCAGTTGGTTTGCTCAGTCACATGTAGTCAGGCACTAAGTGCCGTGTTACGTCCAGGCCCAGGTTCGGGGCGTGACAAAGCTTGGTATCAGAGAACTAGGTTCAAGAGTCCTAGGGAGTCTATGAAGCCGTGTCTAGTGGAGTTTCCTTTATATGTGTGTGCCGGCCACTTATATAAATGGTTAACTACCAAGACATCCAGGATTGTCTCCTTTCTTTCTACTGTAGATCATGCCATGAAGCTTAGAGCAATAGATAACCTTCTCTTCCTATAGAATTTCTGGCGTGTTGAATGCCTAAGCGGCGGGCAAGAAAAATCCAAGGTTCTCGAGAGGATGATTTCCCATTGGGATATAATTATAAAGTACAAGTTAGTAATAAATGAGACTTGAGAGGATGTTGGAAGTGCGATGCAATGGATAGTAGTACATATTAGAGCATGACCTTATCAGAAAGTACAAAAGCAGTTATCATGTTTTATGGTTACCAGTTTATCTCAGTTACCAGTTAACGGCCTTTCAGCTAGCAAGTTTATGGTTATTCGGTATGCCAATTATCAATTATTCAGTTACCAGATCTCCAATTTTCAGTGTATCAAAATTCTGGTGACTGGTGAGTATACAGTGATGCATATGGGTTCTCAAAGAAAATGCAAGTATCAATGATTATAGAGAAACCTCTGCATACGTTAGGTCTGGATTAAGACCGAAGACTCACCGGATGGCGGAAGAAGTGATTTGTTAGATAATGATATACTCTGAAGGATAAGTTTGTGTATGGTAGTGTATTCATATGTGTGTTTACCTCATGAAACAATTTCATTTTTAATTTTTGGAAATAGAGCCACAAGTTGGATGATGATAGTTCAGATGTCAGACCCTAATATTGGTCACTATAGTTTTGGACAGAAAGGAGCCTACAGGTAAAATACCTAGGAGTTAGAAATGTTTGTTATTACCAAAGATGTGATTTCGTACAACTCATGCAAATGACTAGAAGATATGATGATAGCATGTGGTTAGTAAAAGAATAATAAGTAAGTTTTGAGTTGATACAGTGAATTAGCACTTTCAGCAGAGCTAGTAGAGGTACAATTTGATTCACTTAACCAGGTTAACTCTAATGAGTGGATGATAATTTGAAATACCGAACGCGTGTTAGAACCCAAAGAGTTTAAGTTAAACTCGAAGTACAGTAGCAGTGGAAAAAAATACTAACTAGCAGTGAGAGCACAAACTATAGAAGAATTGCCTTTAGGAATTATCGTATTGTGGTTTCTCCAGGATTGACAATGTGAGCAGAGTTAAATTATTAAGATTGTATATGATAGTTGTGAATACATTAGCTTTCTGTTAAGTGAATAGTCTAGTTTTTTATCCTAGTAAGAAAGATTTCTCAAAAGTAAGTTGGAAGAAGAGTCGTCATTGACATAGAGTGCAAAGAATTACAAAAAATAAGGAAAGTTATTTGAATCCAAACAAAAAGAGAAGGATCCACAAGTATAAGACCTTTGGTCTAAGGGGTGATGTGAAAATTTTCAGTAAGTCCAGTTAGAGATTTGAAACCCAAATAGTTAGCATGGGATATGGAAAAGAAAATCAGTTCGGTAATGAGGGAAAATTATATAATTACCACAGGGATTATGTCCAGCATGTGTAAGAAACACGAAGTGAGTAGAGTGGTCACCGAGTTTAGTTATTGATGATAAAGTGATCACAAAAAGCTATAAAATCATGCCCAGTTATGTATCACGAGGGTAGTGCCATTGCACGAGACTCTAGTCTTCGGAGTACTGGTTAAAGACTTAGCTCACAACAATTCTATAAGTGTTTTCAGGAAGTTCTTAAGAAGAAAAAGTGTGGGAAGTATAACTCATGATTGAGGTAGATAAGAGAACTCTGGTAAAAGAAGTTCACCAGCCAAGATAGGAGTTCGACTTCGGACTCTAAAGATGACGGAGTTGTTGTCTAGAACAGGACTTGTTCCCTCTTAGTAGCCATTAAGAAGGAGAAACAATTTCATGATCCCTACATGTTGCAATTGAAGAGGATATTCACAAGTATAAAACGATGGCTTGTGAATAAGGGGGAGATGATGGTACTCTGAGGTACCAAGACAGATGGTGTGTTCCATACATAGATGGACTTAAAGAGGGAAGATCATGTTAGAAGCCAAAAAATTCAAAGTATTCTTTCCATCCAGGTTCCCCAAATATGCATCATGACCAAGGAGATTTATTGGTTGAACGACATGAAAAAGAACGTCGCAGACTTTGTGGCCAATTGTCCGAATTGCTAGCAAGTGAAAGTCGAGCAGTAGGAAGCCTAGTGTTTTTATCACAGAATACACATATGTTGATTGGAGATGGTAAATATGAAATTTGTAACAGGATTATCTTGCTCATTTTAAAAGCATGATTTGATTGGATGATTGTAAATTGACTTACCAAGTCAACACACTTCTTGCCCGTAAGAAAAAAAAAACTACAGATTCAGTAGAAGATTATACCAAGTTATGCACTCAGGAAATGGTCTGATGTATGGGACTCCATTGTTCATCATTTCGGATTGTGGTGCTCAGTTTAAAATGAACTTTTAGAAGTTCTTTCAGAATGGATTAGGCACAAGTTTTTCATCCTCAGAAAGATGGCCAGGCAGAGAACATTATTCAAACAGTAGAGGATATGTCGTTGATGTTAAAAGTAATTGGGATGATCACATTCCTCTCATTGACCTTGCTAATAATAACCTACCATTCTAGTATCAAGATGGCACCGTACGAAGCTCTGTATGGGCGAAGGTGTAGATCACCAATTGGTTGGTTCAAAGCTGGAGAAATGGAGTTGTTAGGACCTGATTTGGACTATCAGACTATAGAGAAAGTTAAGTTGATTCAAGAGCGTTAGAAAACTCAGAGCCGCCAAAAGTCCTATTCGAGCGTGCGTCATAGAGACCTAGAGTTTCAAGTTGATGATTGAGTGTTTCTGAAAGTGTCGCTTATGAAAAGCGTTATGAGATTTGGGAAGAAGGGGAAGCATAGTCCCTGCTACATTGGGCCATATAGATTCTTGCGAAGGATCGGTCAATTAGCTTATGAGTTGGAGTTGCCAGCATAATTAGTGGTGGTACAGCCAGTATTTCACATGTCATGTTATAACATTCAAGTTTCCAGCACTCAAATACTCATGCCAGTTCAGTACTCAGATACTCATGTCAGTTCAGTACTCAGATACTCATGTTGGTTCAATACTCAATTATTCGTGCCAGTTCAATATTCAGATATCCATGTTAGTTCAGTATTCACGTATCTATGGTTGACCAATATTCAGTCAATGTAGTAGTCATTCAGTTCAGTATCGCAACAGTTCAGTAATCATGTATTCATTCAGTTTGGTATACAAGTGTTTATGAAAGTTAATGTTTCCACCAGACCCGTTTAAGGTCCGGAGTTAGCAGAATTTACAGTCAGGACAATCATTCGAGGACGAATGATCCCAAGGGGGAGATAATGTAACACCCCGTAAGGTCCGGAGTTAGCAGAAGTTACAGTCAGGACAATCATTCTAGTCCTATTCAGTATTCCAGTATTATGTATCTCAGTATGATTCTATATTCCAGTATTATATACTCAGTGTGATCCAGTATTCGGATATCACGTAACTCTATATGGTTCAGTATCTCAGCATCATGTATTTCAATATGATTCTCAGTTCTTGATTTTAAATTCCTGAATGTTAAACACCTGTATTTGGGCCTGAGGCCGTAGTTTATATGCTTTATGCATACTTGGGCTTGAGGCTGTAGTTTATATGCTTTATGCATACTTGGGCCTGAGGCCGTAGTTTATGCTTTATGCATGTTTGGGCCTGAGGCCGTAGTTTATGCTTTATGCATTTTTAGGCCTGAGGCCGTAGTTATGTATACGTATACTTGGGCCTGAGGCAGTAGCTTGTGCACATATATATTAGGCCTGAGGCCGTAGGTTATTTAGATAAACAGGTTGTTCATCATTCAGAAGAGGGAGTATTCATATCCTTACTTCCATTATTCAGTTCAGTTATCAGTTATCTGTTATCTTTTTCAGTTATCAGTTATCAGTTATCTTTTCAGTTATCAGTTCAGTTACCAGTTATCAGCTTTGTTTCAATTTCAGCATTTATAACTCTTTCTTTCAGTTGCTTTACATACCAGTACAATTCAAATGTACTGACGTCCCTTTTTCCCGGGGCCTTCATCTCACAATGCAGGTAATGATTTATAGGTTGATGATTCAGAGCACTAGGATTCTCGTACCAGCTATTTGGTGATCCTAGTTATTTCGGGGCATTATCATTACCTTACAGTCCTCAGTATTTTCAGATAGTTAGTGCTTTCAGCACTTCAATAGAGGCTTCATAGACTAGAGTAACAGTTAGATAGAGTCTCGGGCTTTCCATGTTAAGCAATGTTATCTACATATATGTTTCAGACTTGTTTTAGTATTTCCGCGCTTTGATTTATATCATCCAGACTTTCAGTATATCAGCATGTGTTAGTTTATCTTCCGCATTCTGTATGTTTTGATATCACATGTTGATTCAGCGAGCTAGTTGGTTCGCTCGGTCATATGTAGTCAGGCACCGAGTGCCGTGTTACGTCCGGGCCCAGGTTCGGGGCGTGACAAGAAGGGACCATGAACGTGAAGGCATTTGATGGGTCTAAGAGAGCTACCATCGGGGAAATTAATCTATGTCTGCAGATGGGGCCTACGTGGTTTTATGTCGAGTTTCGGGTGCTGGACATATTTGCATCCTACAATCTGTTGTTGGGACGACCATGGATACACGTCGTTGGGCCTGTGGCATCAACATTACATTAGGCAGTGAAGTTTGAGTGGAACCATCAGGAGGTGATTATCCATGAAGATGGGAGCAACCCCATTTACAACCATTAGACTATCCCGGTGGTTGAGAATAGAAGAAGGCTTGGTGGAGAAACTTATCATCCTATCGAGCGGGTCAATGCAATCGACAAAGATAAGTGGTGGGACAGCAAGATTGCAAGCATGATGAACTAGAGAGGGTATGAGCCTGGCAAAGATCTCGGCAAAAATCTTCAGGGCATTTCCAAGCCAATACAGCCGAAGCGTCATAGCACTACTTTTGGCCTGGGATAACGATACACTTGGCAAGAGTACAGAAACTGGTCACCACCATGGCGTGGTCCGTACTATCCATTGGAGCAGCCTATACCACACTTGAGTCAGAACTTCTAACAGGCCGACATCATATGGGGATCAGAGGAGGAAGAATCACCGGCAGCCTTAAGGAACCTATTCTTGGAGGATGAGGACATGGACTGTTGTGTAATTTTAGAGGAGGAGGAGGAGGAAGGCCCTACCATCCGGGCTCTGGAGAAAGGATCATTACTCAAGAATTAGACTGTCAGACCATCTCGGGCCCGACGAGTCCCGGGGTAGCAAGGCTGAACAACATTGTTTTGTTTATTTTCTAAGAAAAATGATTTCCCTTTTTGGCATTTTTTTAAATAATATTTCCAATGTTTCGAATATGTTATTTAAATTATTGAAAATCGCTTTTATGCTTCAATGAATCAATATTTATTACTACCATTTTTCTCTCATATCTTTACCTATACAGCATTACCCTTTACTGTCTTGATGAACTAACAACTGTGACATGTAATAAGACGACGCAACAAAAGGATAGTGATTCGGAAGAAGAAGATGTCATACCCGAGGAAAATGTCAGAGAAGTAGAAGACTTTGAGAACAAGCCTAAGTCCAATCTGGACGAAGCAGAAATAATCAACTTGGGAGATTCTGAAACTGTCAAGGAAACCCGCATCAACATCTACTTGTCGCCATCAGAAAAAGAAGAGTACACATAGTTCTTGAAAGGTTATGAGGACATCTTTGCATGGTCATATGATGATATGACCAGATTAAGTACATCCATTGTGGCTCACAAGTTGCCCACAAACCCAACGTGTCCACTAGTGAAGCAGAGACTCAGGAAATTCAAGCCTGACATGAGTCTGAAAATCAAGGAGGAGGTTACTAAGCAAATCAAGGCCAAGGTCCTCAAGGTGGTTGAATACCCAACATGGCTAGCCAACATCGTGCAAGTTCCAAAGAAGGATGGGAAGGTCAGGGTCTATGTTGATTATCGGGATCTCAACAGGGCCAGCCCAAAGGATGATTTCCCACTTCCAAACATACACATCCTAATCGACAATTGTACCATGCATGAACTCCAGTCGTTTGTGAATTGTTTTTCCGGTTACCATCCGATCTGGATGGACGAAGAGGACGCTGAGAAAATAGCTTTCATTACACCATGGGGAGTATACTGTTGTAAGATGATGCCATTCAGTCTAAAGAATGTTGGGGCCACCTACATGAGGGCTATGATTACAATTATTCATGACATGATACATAAGGAGATCGAGGTATGTGTGGAAGACGTCATCATAAAATCCAAGAAAGCCACATATCATATAGCCGATTTGAGGAAGTGTTTTGACATATTGCGGAAATACAACCTGAAACTAAACCCCGCAAAATGTGCATTCGGGGTTGCTGCCGGAAAGTTACTTGGGTTCATCGTCAGCCGTCGAGGGATAGAATTGGATCCGTCGAACGTCAAAGCCATCCAGGAGCAGCCACCGCTGAGGAGTATGAAATATGTAATGAGTTTTCTAGGACGGATAAACTACATCAGCCGGTTCATAGCCCAGTCCACAGTTATATGTGAGCCGATTTTCAAGATGTTGAAGAAAGATGCTGCAACTAGTTGGATCAAAGATTGTCAAAAGGCTTTCGACAAGATCAAGGAGTACTTATCAACACCACCAGTCTTGGTCCCGCCAGAGCCAGGTAGACCCTTGCTACTCTACCTTGCAGTGCTAGATGGATCCTTCAGCTGCGTTCTAGGGCAGCACAATGTGACAGGGAGAAAGGAACAAGCTATCTATTACCTGAGTAAGAAGTTCACTCCATATGAAGCGCGATACTCTCTATTGTAACGTACCTGCTACGCTCTGACCTGGATAGCTCAGAAGCTGAGGCATTACTTCTGCGCCTACACAACATACCTCATATCATGGATGGATCCCTTGAAATATATCTTTCAGAAACCCATGCCCACTGGCAAGCTGGCCAAGTGGCAAATCCTGTTAAGTGAGTTCGACATTGTTTATGTGACTCGGAAGGGAGTCAAGGGATAGGCACGTACAGATCATCTTGCTGAGAACCCTGTGGAAGGAGAATACGAACCCCTAAAAAAGTATTTTCCCGATGAAGAGGTGCTATTCATAGAAGAAGATATTGCTGAGTCCTACGATAGTTGGAGAATGTTCTTTGACGGAACGGCAAATTTTAAGGGAGTCGGCATTGGAGCCGTCTTGGTATCAAAAACTGGCCAACATTATCCGGTATCTGCTAAACTCTAATTTCCTTACACCAACAACATGGAAAAGTATGAAGCCTGCATACTAGGGCTCAACATAGCCATCAACATGAATATTCAGGAGCTACTGGTAATTGGTGATTCAGATTTGCTTGTGCACCAGGTACAAGGAGAATGGGCCACAAAAAATTCCAAGATATTGCCATATCTGCACCATGTGAAGGAATTGAGAAAGAGGTTCGCGAAGATAGTGTTTTAGCATGTTACCAGGATTCAGAACGAGTTTGCCGATGCATTAGCCATTTGTCATCCATGATACAGCATACGACAAGAACTTCATCGATCCTACCCCAGTAAGGATCCATAGCCAATCGGCATATTGGGCCCATATTGAAGAAGAAATAGACGGGAAGCCTTGGTTTCACGATATCAAAGAATATTTGGAAAATGGAAAAATATCCGAAGCATGCAAATCATACTCAGAAACGTACGCTTCGGAGGTTATCCAATAATATCTTCCACAGCGGAGGAACCTTGTACAGAAGAACTCCTGATTTGGGATTGCTAAGGAGTATCGACGCAAAAGAAGCTTCTAAGCTACTTGAGGAGATACATGCTAGGGACCTGCGGCCCGCATATGAATGGCTTCGTCTTAGCCAAAAAGATACTTAGGGCCGCTTATTTTTGGATGACCATGGAGACAGAGTGCGCCCAGTATGTTCGAAAATACTACCAATCTCAAGTACATGGCGATATGAAAAAAGTGCCGCCAAATGAGCTCAATGGAATAAGCTCACCTTGGCCATTCGCCGCTTGGGGAATGGAAGTCATTGGTCCAATCGAGCCCACCGCCTCAGATGGGCATCTGTTCATTTTTGTCGCTATTGGTTACTTCACCAAATGAGTCGAAGCAGCATCTTACAAGGCAGTAACTAAGAAGGTCGTAGAAGATTTTGTCCGCGAGCAGATTGTTTGCCGGTTCGGAGTTCCAGAATCAATCATCACTGACAATGCCTCCAATATCAACAGTGATCTGATGAAGACCATGTGTGAGACTTTCAAAATCAAGCACAAGAATTCCACAGCCTATAGACCTCAGATGAACGGAGGTGTAGAAGCCGCTAACAAGAATATCAAGAAGATACTAAGAAAGATGGTAGAAAATCACAAATAACGGCACGAGAAGCTACCATTCGCTTTATTGGGATACTGTACCATAGTCCGCACATCAACCGGGGCAACTCCCTACTTACTGGTTTATGGTACTGGAGTTGTTATTCCTGCTAGAGTGGAGAGTCCTTCTTTGAGAATCATACAAGAAGCTGAGCTCAACGACGCAGAATGGATATGGAGTCGTTATAAGTAGATAGCCCTCATAGACGGAAAAAGGATGAATGCAGTGTGTCATGGGCAACTCTATCAGAACAAAATGTCCATAGCCTTCAACAAAAGAGGCAAGCAGAGACAGTTCACACTGGGCAGCTGGTATAGACGAAGATCTTTCAACATCAGGATGAAGCCAAAGGGAAATTCTCTCCCAACTGGCAAGGCCCTTACATGGTTCACTGAGTATTGATAGGAGGAGCCCTCATACTTGCAGAAATGGACGGAGAAGTCTGGACAAAACCGATCAACTCAGATGCAGCCAAACGATACTATGTGTAACTATTTATGTTTTCACAAAATGATGTACAATGAACTATGCTCGACCTGATTCCCGTTTAAAAAGGGATACGTAGGCAACACTGTAGGTTCGATCACAATTCAGTAAAAATCCTATTTTTCCCCACAATCAGAAACTGGGGCAAAATTTTGAGAAGGACCCTCAAAATGCCAAAGCAATTTCAGTCGATCGCAGCATGTGCAGCAGTCAGACGTGTCCATCTAACTAGGGCATAGTTCTGAGGAGGACCCTCAAAATTCTATAGCAGGAGAGGTTGCAATGTCTCGGATCGTGTCACAGTCATTGGTTCATCTAACCAATTTCTAAAATAATATATTTTTATTACATCTTTGAAAACTATGCATGCTTGCTTGAAAAATGACTCTGTTTAGCCAACGCTACCCCTAATGATTTGAGCAGGATCTTTGGACAAAGCAAAGCAAGCCAAGAAAGCCGACGGAGATACGAACCGACCTTCCCCTTTACAGAACTCACGATTATTCTTTGGATGCAGGAGCGAAGAATATACATGCCTCCAAGTCACAATCTTCATAACAACCGTGATACTGAAATCTATTACCGGCTAAGAAAACTTTGCTTTCACCCGCTATTTATTCTATTTTTGCATGGGACTAAGACCTGTCCAAAACACTGCATGAGGCTAAGCCCTGCCTCTATATCTGCATAAGGCTAAGCACCGCCTTCCATCTGCGTGGGATTAAGCCCTGTCCCGAACCTTGCATGAGACTAAGCTCTGTCTCCATCTGCATGAGGCTAAGCCCTGCCTCCATATCTCCATAAGGCTAAGATCTGCCTTCCATTTGCATGGGACTAAGCCCTGTCCCGAATCTTGCATGAGACTAAGCTCTGCCTCCATCTGCATGAGGCTAAGCCCTGCCTCCATTTGCATAAGGCTAAGCACTGGCTTCCATTTGCATGGGACTAAGCCCTGTCCCGAATCTTGCATGAGACTAAGCTCTGTCTCCATTTGCATGAGGCTAAGCTCTGTCTCCATCTGCATGAGGCTAAGCCCTGCCTCCATTTTACATAAGGCTAAGCATTGTCTTCCATTTGCATGGGACTAAGCCCTGTCCCGAATCTTGCATGAGACTAAGCTCTGTCTCCATTTGCATGAGGCTAAGCCCTGCCTCCATATCTGCATGAGGCTAAGCCCTGCCTCCATTTTGCATAAGGCTAAGCACTGCCTTCCATTTGCTATATATATATATATATATATAAAA
>NW_017671755.1:192292-254560 GCF_001879085.1 Nicotiana attenuata
GAATTGAAGAAAATATGTTTCGTCGAAAGTCGACAAGTTGGAATATTTTACCATGTACTTTTGGGGTGATACTAGGGTTATTAACATTATAAGGAGATTATATTATGAGTTATTTTAGTCGTACGATAGTTGGTGTTATGTTTTGAAGTCAAGCGAGTTGTGGAACAAAAGTTGGAAAAGGTCATCACAAGTTCCATTTATAATATGCTGAACTTTAGGTCAAATGTAGATGCACTTTTCTCCCAATATACTTGGAATCAATGGATGATCTACATATCAAATTGAAGATCTACGAGTCTAGTTTCCAACGCATTAACCATTCGTCGATACGATATTGGAGTAGAGAGATATTTGCATTTTCGCGAGACAGCGCAGACCGGTAGGTGACAAGTAGGTGCATCACCTACTTGCCAAAATGAGAGGACTTAATTAAAAGCCCCAAAGTCGGCCAAGAGGGGTCTTTTAAGGGAATAAAAACTGAGTTATTTCACCTGTATTTCAGACCAAGAAAACCTAATTGAACACCTGCAACTCCTCCCCCAAAATCCCACACAAACCCTAGGGTATTCCGGCTGTTACGACGCGATTCTAGTGCTGAAAAGTCCGGACAGCATGCTAGTTTCTCTTTCTCCTTCTTGTATCCGTGTTGAGGAACTTATTTTGATGAAAAAGGACCAGGTTACGTGGGTGATACTTAGTACAAGGTAATTTTATGCTTCTCCTTCCATTATCTATGCGTTTGCGAGTTGTAACTCGATCGTAAAGAATAGACCTAGCTAGTTTCGGAAGAATGGTATGTTGTTTGATCTTGTGCAATCGCTGGCTGGTTGTGAACTTATTTTTAAGTTAAATTCATGGCTGGTTTATTGTATAAGAGGTTTAATGATGTATTTTTGGTTTTATTTCTCAATTTGAAAGAAAAGACAAGTCGAAACGTGTTTAAGTAAACCGAAAAATTATGTTTGAGTTGATGAATTTGTGGGACTGTTTTTGGGCTGTTTCGTGTTGGTATTGGGTTGTCTCTTTTACTACTGTTTTGATGGAGTTGAAAGGAGGAAGGGTGTGGAGAAACACCACATAATGGCAAGGTTGTTTGTTGGTCGTTCATCGTAACATTTTTGGATTGTTTGACACTATTATGGTTGTCGTGTTGTGTATGAAGCGATAGGGGTATGTTGGGCTGTTTGTGATTGTTTTGACTAGTGTGAAGTCATATATATGGGGGAGGTGCTGTCCATTTCATTGTAAAATAGATTGTGGTCGATACATAATAGTTACGACGCTTAAACGATAACGAGAGTGTCATTTCTCTTATTGTAGACTAAGGAGCCGTGAAATTGCATAGCTTGAGGTTGGGAAGAATATACAAGGTATGTTAAGGCTCTTCCTTCATTCTTTTGGCATGATCTATAGTGAAACGAACGTAAACGATACGCTATTTCATAATGAATCTACTCCTAGCAACTAAGGTTGTCCATGTTGTTCTTTCCTTACAAAGTTATTCCAAGAAAGTATGTATGATCCTTGAGTCCTAGTGAAGTTCATATTGATGGTATGATGTCCATAATGTTAATCGATGGTGCAATGACCTTATGTCACTCCAAAAGGTTTAGAACGTGACTCCATGAGTCCAGCATGCATTATATATGTATCTATTTTACTCTACCGAGCCGTGCTATAGTCGGCCGTGTATGGCACCTATTGTGCAACCACTGATCAGTTGGGTTTACCGTAAACTGCCTCGGGTGAGTGAGCCAGTGGTTATTGGACGCGTACCACAGAAGCCAATGACAGACCCCTCTGCGGTGCCATGGAACTATCAGCAAACAGTGGTCACATACAAGGGCAAAGAAATTTCGGGGGAACTTCCAGGGAAAACCTCTGTTGAGAAATATTCGAATGTACAGGAGGTAAACAATGCCGCTCGAAAGCGTTTTCCGTCTAAGAAGCCAGTGAGTGCTGAGGAAGCGGAAACCTTCTTCCAGAAAATGAAGATGCCTGATTATGAGACAGTGGATCAATTAAGGAAGTACCCTGAACAGGTGTCCCTGCTATCATTGGTGACAAAATCCTCCGAACATCAGAAGATCTTGATGAAAACTTTGAATGAGGCATACGTGCCAATTGAAACTTCAGTCGAGCAGCTCGAAAGGATGGCAGAAAGGTTTTTCGCCATCAATCAACTCTCTTTTAGTAAAAATGACTTGCCTCCGGAAGGCGCAGCTCACAACAAAGCCTTGCATCTGACTGTCAAGTGTGAAGGTTATTATGTCAAGCGAGTCATGGTGGATGGAGGATCGGGGGTTGACATCTGCCCACTCTCCACATTGCAATGATGGAAATCAGGACAGGAAGGATTCGTTCGAATAATGTTTGTGTGAGAGCTTTTGACGGTATTAAGAGGGATACTATCGGTGAAATTGATTTGATATTGACCATAGGTCCGGTAGAGTTCGAGGTGACCTTCCAGGTGTTGGACATGGATACATCTTATAACTTTCTTCTGGGAAGGCCCTGGATCCATGTTGCAGGAGCTGTGCCCTCTACCCTCCACCAAATGGTAAAATTCGAGTATGAAGACCAGGAAATCGTGGTCCACGGAGAAGACGAGCAGTCCATTTATCGTGATCCATCTATCCCATGTTTGGAGGCAAGGGAAGGAAGTGAGCATATTGTTTATCAAGCCTTTGAAATTGTGGTAGCAGATCAGCACGAGGAAGGAAATCCTTGTCCTCAGCCTTTCCTGTCTAATGCTTCAATCATGGTGGCCAGAGAAATGATTAGACACGGTTTCAATCTAGGAAAAGGGTTGGGAAAAGCTTTACAAGGAATATCTGAGCCAGTAACTCTACCCACAGCAGAAAAGTTTTTCGGAATAGGCTTCCACCCTACTCCAGATGATGAGAAATGGGTCGAGGAAAGAAATAAAGAAGGATGGGTTCTGCCACAACCACTGCCACATCTCTATGATACTTTTGTCAAGGCCAAGTATGGCAAAGAAGAGGACGATGAGGTGTTCACAGCTGAGGAAATCAAAGATATATGTGGAGCTATGAGACAAATGCTTTATCAAACCAACATGGTTCAGCCAGGGGAAGGGANCTCGTCCGAACTTGCTATGAGACTAAGCTCTGTCTCCATTTGCATGAGGCTAAGCCCTGCCTCCATATCTGCATAAGGCTAAGCTCTCCCTTCCATCTGCATGGGACTAAGCCCTGTCCCGAATCTTGCATGAGGCTATGCTCTGCCTCCTATTTGCATAAGGCCAATCATCGCCTTTATTTTCCGAGACTAAGCACTGTCTCTCCGGCACTATCTATTTGCTCCTCTTTCGGGATAAACTCTACCCTCAACATCACAAGATTAAGCCTTGTCTTGTTGATTTTTGCATCATATTATTGCATCTCATGAGCTAAAATATCGTCAACTTGTCCAAAGGCGTCATTGTCTAAAGGCATCATCCTCATAGCGGAAGACACCATGCCATGGCCTGAGGATCTCTCAAATTTGCATATCATTATTCAAAGGCATCAAGGTTCGAAGGCACCATTTTTATGGCCCGAGAACATCATTTCATGGCCTGGGAATCCCCTACGGTACAATTCATGGCCCAAGACATCATGGTCTAAGGAAGTCATCCTCAACCGTCCAAAGACAATTCTCATGGTCTGAAGGGAATCTGCATCATGTTTAAATTTCCGCACAAATATATACTTGTAGTATCTCTTTACTTGCAGGGGACCCGATAAGAAACCGCTACCCCAACAGGAGAAACTCCGCTCCAGTTCTTTCAAATTATCTCAAATCTGACTGCTCACCATAACCATCTTTCCACCAATTCCAAAGTCTCGTGTCCGTTCTTGTGATGACTTCATCGGTATATTCTGTCGATAAATCCAGAACAACACATGGCCTGATTCCTGTAAAACCAGGGATATGTAGGAGCTCAGGAAGCAGGGTGCGGCCCAAATCTCTCAAACCATCTCGCTCGGTCAAAATTGGCCATCATATCTTTACCCGACAACTCTTTCATCCTTCCCGGGTAAAGAGGGGCAGCTGTTGATACACAATTTTTCCCTATAATATTTTTCAAATGCATATATACCTTCAAAACTACGCATTAGCATCAATTGATATTTTTCCATGATTTCTACATTTTTAAATTAATTTATCCCAGTATTTTATTTATATAAATAATTACAAATTGCATCACAAAGGACTTTATAACAATTTCACGTTTTAATTTTGCTATTTATATTCATATTGAGCTCAAATTATTTCGAAAATAGCCACATCTACATTTTGGGTTACAATTGCAATAACTTTGCAATTATAGCACATGCATGCATTATTGCATTATTTTATCAGAAAATAGCTCATTGTATTTTTCACATATTGAGTAATTATTTTAAAGCATTTCCATGCATGAAAATTATTTTTTATAGTCAGTTAATTATTTTTTAAAATATATTTTATCAATTATTTGGGTATTTAACAAATAACCCTTTTTATTTCAGACCTAACCATTTTTACCACCCCAAAACCCCCTTTAATATTAACACAAAAAGCCAGCCCAAACCCCTTAGCCCAATCTGCCTACCCGACCTAATAACCCCTCTTCAATCGTGGCCGTTGATCTTTTAGATCAACGGTCCACGTTCACCCTTACCTTAATTAACCCCTAACATACCCCAAACCCTTTTCAATCTCTCAAAACCCGTCGTCATCGTCTCCCCTCATCTCTCAACTCTCTCTCAACCTAACCCTAACCCTAGTCGCCGTCACCGGCGTAAACCTCCCTCCTATGGTGCTTCTATGTCTTCTCCGACCACCCCTGGCCTCCTACTCTCCATGGCTCTTCGACTCATGAGTCCTTGAGAAGATTTCAAAGAACTCCAACTGGTTCTGAATTGGAACTTTGTTTACCGGCCTGTCTCAGGTCATTTTTCGTTCGTAAGTAAGGATATCTCCTTGTTTTATTACGAATCTATGGGTTCTTGACCTATTCTCTTCACCTCTGCTATTTTTCTGAAAACCCTAGTTCGATACTGTCGATTCTTCTTAGATCTTTATAGATCTGAGGTTATTCGAATGTTATTAAGTGTTTTCCTTAAAAAAATCTCTTGTTTTAATTGATTTTTTTGATTTTTAATCACTCTTTCTAAACCAGGGTTCATCTCAAACTTTTCTTCAACGATATTTCTAAGTTCTCAGTGTTTAGTTAATTGTTTCTTCATCATCTTAACTGATTTTCGCATGAATGTTCAATCCCTAGTTGATTCTGCGCCATATACTAGTTTCTTCGATTTTGTTTTGATACTCAATTATTTCTGTGATACCAGTCGTATTAGTTTAGTCCGTTTTGGGCTTAAATGATTTCCTTGTTAAAATCCAGTATTTCTTTTGGGATTTTGCCCTAATTAATCTCTATTTATGGTTCGAACCTGTTTTTCTTGCTGAATTCTGTATTTCTGTGAAGCTTTACTTATTTAATTTTTATTTATGGAATTTGAGTAATTCTTTCCCAAAAATTCAGTATTCTTTTGAAGGTTTTACTGATTATTTCCTATTATTTTTGCCCTATTAAAATCTATGTGCACATATCTTATTTGTTCCCTTATTTGTGACTTTAATTGATCACACTTGCGTTAATAAGTTATCCGTATGTTTTCGGTATTCACTGATTCCCTGTTTGGTATGATTTGGACTCCTTACCCTAATTAACTCCCCTTTGCTGTGACCGTTAAGTGATTACCCCTAACTAAGGGGTCTATTCCGGACTCCCTTACATGAATTGATTGTGCGATTATTTGATTGCCCCCTAATTGACTAACTTCTGATTCTCTTTACCTTATTAGCTCTACTCCCTAAGTGCTGTATATACACTCTTGTTCTACCTCTCAAGCACACGGACATTAGTTCAAAGATATATACACACACACACACACACAAAAACTTTCTCTCATCTCTCTTTCTGCTACTTGTACTCATTGCTCGTCTAGCCGGCTGAAAGCCAAGGCTAGACTGTTGAACTCTAACTGCTTTAATTTCTGCACTTTGCTTCCTTAACTGGTATGTTCTTATTTCAATATCATTCTGAAATTCAAATCTATGTGCTCCATAGTTGTTAAATCCATGCCTATTTCCGCACTAGTTTAACAGATTATGTACTTAGTTGTTCTTCCTGTTTACTGCTTTGATCAATATGCTTAAGTTTTACCCCCTCTTGTTCAGTGTTTTAATCAGCATGTCTAGGTTTCAATCTTCTTGTTTGCTATTTTAGCCAGCATGTTTACTGAGCTCTTGTCTGTTTCCTTCAACTAGCATTGTCATTTTAAGTAGTTCAGGCTCCTAATTTATCTGATTAACCACAACTGGTATGACTAATTCTGTGTGGTAGACCCTTGTCCTCAATATGGATATTCCTGCATTCTGTCTCTATGCTCTAATGTCTATTATCACTTTAGATATAATTTCCTTGTTAATATCTAAATCAGTAGTTTGCATTATAATGCTATGGATTCGGTCACTGGTTGTCAATCAATCCCTGCTTGTTCTGTGTACTTGTTGATCAATATGATTCCCCTTTTATACATGTTCATGCGTTTCTGATTTAAGCTCCCTATGTTCCCAACCCCCTGATCCCTGTTTGTAAACGTGTTTGCCTTCACTTAGAATCAAGCAATAAATGGCTTTGAATCTGGGCACTCTAAGTTTTTTTGTGATTGTGTGGTTGTTTGTTGAATATTTGTTCTTCTCAAAATTGCTTCCAAAACTGTTTGAAGTCTTAACATTTTTTTCTTAAAACTATTTCCATTCCTGAAATACCTTTTCACTCCTAATTTTTTTTTACCTCTATACTGTTTTTACTAAGTTCTTCCCATTATGTCAAGCACTCTCACTTCTACTCTTAGATTATTTAAGTTTTTCCCCTCCAGTGTGTGTACAGTCTAGGAATCCATGAGATTCCTCCGAACTTTGGTACACTGGGGCTGGCCCTTCCACACTGCACATAACTACTTCTCTATCTATAAGGATCTTGGTGTGAGCGTTGCCCGGGGTCCTTGAGGCCCTTGTGAACTTTGACGCACCAGGATACTTCATTGGATATTATGGACTATGGCATCTTGGACAGCTTTGAAGGCCTGGTACTTCCAGGTTCACTTTGGCCCTATTTCAGGCTCCCTATAGCATAGTTTATATTTATTATGTTATTTATTCACTTATGTTCTGTAATGATGATCTTTGTAAACAGATATTGGGGAAATTTGTAAAAAGGGTGGATTCTTATAATATTCTTGTGGGGAACCGGGTAGAAATCATGCCTTTAGGTCTATATTATGTCTACATGCATTAGAAACCATGCTTTCAGGATCACTCGGCATACTAGACAACATGTTATACGCACACTACCTCATTTGTTAAGAAATTCTATTTCTGCATAATCATGATCATCTAGAAATCCTGTTATTAAGTTAGTGCTATAATTCCGCCTATTAAAAACGTCCATTCTTTCTGTGCAATAGAGATCCTGCATTAGGACTATATTTGTATTCGCTTTAAACCATGTCTACATCGACTAAATCAATAACTATCTTGTCTATAAAATGTTTAAAAGCAATCCCAACACTTAGATGTCATAGAGATAAGTGTGAATAAACTAGTTCTGTAATGTAATATTCAGCACCTAGACCAGCATGCCTATAGGACTTAATAAATTCAAACTGTTTTAAACTGATTCCAGAATTCTGATTGCATTTAGACAACATGTTTATAGGGTATTACAGATCCACACATAGGCAAGCCTAAGGTAATCAAGGTCTAATAAAAACTGTTAAACTATGCTTTGCTTGTTTGTGGCTGCCCAGATTCAACAGGTTCTAAAATCAGTAGGCAAACTGATTAGGTCTATATCGCTTCGCCTTAACACAATTCTGCATATTCTCTGCTTGTCATGCTCACCTAGATATCTTGTTGTAGGACCTTTCTGAAATATCTGAAATCTGCTGTTTGAGACATGCTAATTGTCTGTTTATTTGTGGAGGTGAACATGAGCCCCCTTAATTGTTTCTTACTTGACAGTCCCATTTGTTCTTTGTTGTCGCTTAGATTTTCCCTTCCCCTCAAGGTAATTTCAAGCCCTTACCCAATCTCTGGTAACACAAACCGATTTTATGAGTTACTTGCAATAGGTGCCCTAACGCACCTTAAATCCGTTAGGTAGCGACTCTTCAACTTCTGTACCCCTTTCCCAAAAGGAAACGAGTTGTCCCAAATGAATGTCGAAACCCTGACTTCCGCTGCAAAGATGGAAAAAAGGAGGCGCGACATATGGTTCGCGTTGTTCGACCCTCCGGCAGTGCACAGTTTAATATTATATTGGATCGGACCGTACGACCTCGGCATGACTTGCACATGATTTAATTGATTGCTCTGACATTGATAGTAAATGGTATTGCCTCATTGGTTGTGATAAGTTGATAAATGATAAAAATAAAGTTGGAGATCTCCTATTAATAAAAGAATTGTTTACTTGTTTCATGATATTGAATTTATAGTCATTTTATAAATATCCATAATTAATCATATTATCGGTATATTATTTTTGGCCATAGTAAGTGTCGGAGTCGATCTCTCGTCACTACTTCTTCGCGATTAGACTGGATTCTTACTGGGTACACGTTGTTTTACAGGCACTTCTGTGTCTAGTAGCCTTGTAGTTGCAGCGGCGTGGTTGACACGGGGACTTAGGTGAGATGTTTCTTATGAGACGATCTGCAACCAGTAGAGTGTCCTTCAGAGTACTTGTATTTTTTTTTCTGTCCAAATTTGTATTACGGACAGTTAATGTATTTTATTTTATTTCCTAGTAAATTTTCATGCACTTGTGACACTGGGTTATGGGATGATTAAAGATTATTCAGTATTGAGATTGTGAAAATACTATTATTTACTCAAAAATTTCCTTCTTTTACTATTTAATTGAAGGAAAACTATGACTTCAAAAATACTAAAAAGAGAACAAAATTAATTATTTATTGTTGGCTTGCCTGACAGTGGTGTCCGACGCCATCACGAGGTCGTGACAAGTTAGGTAATTACGTATTATTGTTTAAAAGTATTTAATTTGATGGTATCTTACCGAAAACTTCTTTGTAGATATTTTTTTTTTGTGTATATTTCCTTCTAATGCTTTTGTTGCTCTTCCATAACCAAAACTGTTGTTATCGATATTTATATTCATTCCTCTTGAAAGTACAATATATAGTTGTTTGTGCAAGAAAACATATTGCGATCATTTAACACTTAGCCATAAGTGCTTCATCACATAGTATCAATTTTGCTTTCCTTAGAAATTTAGCATTGTTGCTATGATTTGATGTATTTGTGATGGTTATTTCAGTTGTTTGAAGAGCTATATCAAATCTAAAGTTAGTGGCCTCATAATAAAATCGTTGTTGGTACACCATTTGTTATTATTGCTAACAGTACCATGCCTCTTGATTTGACATTTGCAAGTAATGCACGACATAAAAATATTTTCGATTCTGCCGGAGACATCTACAAAAGATAATCCCGCTATAAGAGCCGACTCTTTATAATATAGTCTTGAAGGGTTGTTCTTGTTCAGGATTTAGCTATGATTGTGCTTCAACATACACTTGTATGGTTGTAAAATTCACGATACTATAATAATAATTTTTTACTTTGTGTTCTAATTTTTTTAATCTCTAACGCTCTTTTTATAGAATAAATTTACGTACCCTAAGATTTTGCTTAACTTGAAAAATAATTTCACTCAAATGATAAATTTAAAAGTTAATTGAATTGCATTCTCTTGCTAAATAATTAATTGAAAGATTTAATTATTTAGTCTTAACAAAAAAAAAAGTTTATTTCATGTTGATTCAGATTCGTAATATTAGTTCATCTGTTTTGAATATTTAATCTTAATTATAACTTTATCCACCATAAATTTTCTTGTCAAAGAGTAAAAAGATCGATCTGTTATTTCACGTTTGGATCTTTATGTTTGCAGAATAATTAGTGGTATTGACTCTTACCAATAATTTTTCTTTCTATTTTTAAAAATTTTCTTAGTTGTTGTTTAATATTTGGGTTTATTTTTAAATATTGATTAAAAATATATTATTTGAGTAGGAAAACAATTCAAATATAATATAAAAATATATTATAGGGATATTTTTTCTCAATTTCAACGACTTATGCAGTCCATTTAATATTACTTTTATTTTCTCTTAGTATTGGATATTATGGAGTAATAATGTACTGTCATTATCGAGGATTCTTATGAAACTGATTCTGCTAATGTGACGACCCGACCCGCCGTCACGTGAGTTACCACCCCGTTTTCCCCATTTTTTTGCTTCTTTATGCTTCATTATAAGAGTCTTGTGTGAACGAGTTGATTTGGATTGGTTTTAGAAGGAAATGAGACACTTAGTCTCTTTAAGGAAGGTTTGGTTTGGAAAAGTAACCGGATGTTGACTTATGAGTTAGAGGGCTCGGATGTGATTTCCGGTGATTCGGTTAGCTTCGGGGGATGATTTGTGACTTAGGAGCGTGATCGGAAGTGATTTCGGAGGTCGGGTGTAGAATTAGTCTTGATTTGGCGAAGTTAGTATTTTGGCGAATTCCGGTTCATAGGTGAGATTTTGATCCAAGGGTCGGAATGGAATTTCGAGAGCTGCTGTAGCTTCGTTAGGTGATTTGGGATGTGTGTACAAAATTTCAGGTCATTCGGAGGTGTTTTTGTTGGGTTTTTGATCGAATGTGTGCTTCGGAAGTTTTAGAAGAACTTAGGCTTGAATCCGATGAAATTTGATGGTTTTGGTGTTGTTTGTGGTGTTTTGATGATTGGAGCAAGTTCGAATGATGTTTTAGGATAGATTGGCACTTTTGGTTGAGGTCCCGGGGGCCTCGGGGTGATTTCGGATGGCCATCGGGATAAATTTTGGACTTGTGTTATTGCTGAGTTTTGCTGGTTCTGGTATTTCCGCATCTTCGGAAATAGGACCGCAGATGCGGTCTCGCAGATGCGGTGAGGGGCATCGCAGGTGCGGATTTTGGCTATTGGGGGATTTCCGCAGAAACGGATGATTTTCCGCAGAAGCGGAGTCCGCAGATGCGGACCTTGGCCGCAGAAGCGGTCTTGGCTAATAGTGGAACTCCACAGGAGCGGAATAATTTCCGCAAAAGCGGAAACCGCAGAAGCGGTTTATTGATCACAGAAGTGAAAATGTCTGGACAGAAAAGGGTTCTAATGTTCCATTATGTTCCGCGAGCTAAGGCATTTTCCACCATTTTTGAACATCCTTGAGAGCTTTTGGACGAGAATTGAAGGGAATTTCGACTGGGATTGATTGGAGGTGAGTTCTATGACCTAAATACATGATTTAATGGTAGAATCAGCGTAGAAATTCATAAAAATTTATGAAAAAGGGGGAAGAACTAGGGCTTGAGTTTTGGTATTTCAAATTGGGTTTTGATAGGTCATTTGAGCTCGGATTTGGGAGTTCTTGACATGTATAGACTCGTGGTGAGATAAGGAATCCGTTGATGTAAAATTTGCTGGAATTCGAGAAGTGGGCCCGGGGCTCGGGTTTTGCAAATTTCATGAGTTTCGATGTTTTTCGATTCTTTTCGATTGGGTTATGTTCCCTTAGCCTATTGTGATGTATTCGTTGAGGTTTTGATCAGATTCCAAGCACGAGGAGGCCGATTTGAGAGGCAAGGGCATAGCGAGCTAGGATTTTGGCCGGCTTAAGGTGAGTAATGATAGTAAATGATATCCTGAGGGTTTAGAAACCCGGATTTGCACAACGTAGTGCTATATTGAGGTGAAACACGCGCTTAATGACGAGCGCGGGGTTGTTTACTATTGGGGATTGTGACTTGGTCCGTCCCGACTTATGTTTTTACCGCGTATTTCACTGAGAGGTGTTTATTATTAACATGACTTGGGCCTATTGCCATATTTTGGGCTTCATGCCGACTACTTGAATCCTTCGTGGACTTTTATCAGTGTTTCCTCACTATTTCGATATACTACTTGAACTCAATCCTGTCGAATATACTGTTTTACTTGGGCTGGGCACCACTATTTTATTCATGTCCGAGGGGCTTAGGTTGTTTTTCTGGACTGAGTGAGGCCGAGGGCCGTATATGATGATATGTCGAGTGATGTGAGGAGGCTTTCAGGCCTTATGAGTGATGTGAGAAGGCTTTCAGGCCTTATGAGTGATATGAGAAGGATTTTAGGCCTTATGTTGATATAGCGCTTGGGCCGTAAAGGGCCCCTCCGGAGTCTGCACACCCACATTGAGCGCGGGTACCCATATGATCTGAGAGTGACCCCGAGGGGCTGATATTATGATGAGTGACTGATACTGAGCCCGAGGGGCTGATACTGTTCTGAGCGATTGATACTGGGCTCGAGGGGCAAATTTCTACTCACTATTTATTGTTGTTTTACGTGATTTACCTGTTTTTTAAAAGGAAATTTCATTTGACTCTTTACTGTTTTACTGCGTTAAGTGATTTACTGCCTGATATAGAATTTCCTTGTGCACTTATGTATTTTCATGCCTTCGGTTATTATTTATTATTATTACTCACTGGGTCGTAGTACTCACATTACTCCCTACACCGTGTGTGCAGATTAAGGCATAGTAGAGTCCGCACCTGAGCGCTGATTCCTTCCAGACCAGGCAGTGATTTGGAGTTACGAGGTAGCTGTTGACGTCCGCAGCCCCTTATCTCCCCTATCCTCTATCATTTATGCTATCTTCAGACTATTGTCACGGATTTCATACTTTGTAGACTTATAGAAAACTCTGTAGTAGCTCATTACTTGTTACACCCCGGTTTGGGCTGTGTCGGGATGGTTTCCCTTGTTATTAACGCTGTTCCGCATTATTGGCTATATTAAGCATGTGTTAGAATTTTCAATGTTAATTAATTGCTTTAAAAGAGGTATTTGCGTTGTTCTAGCTGGCCTTGTCTTCACGAGAGGCGCCATCACGACCGGGTTTTGGAATTGGGTCATGACAAGTTGGTATCAGAGCCAAGGTTACTAGGTCTCACGAGTCATGAGCTGGTTTAGTAGAGTCTCGTGGATCGGTACGGAGACGTCTGTACTTATCCTCGGGAGGCTGCAGAACCTTAGGAAAACTTCACATTCTTGAAATTCTTGTAGTGCGAACTTGTTCTAAACTTCTCTTTATTCTATTCTCTCAGAGATGGTGAGGACTCGCGCTACCGGACGTGGCGGGTGACCACCATTGCCACCCACTGAGGCCAACAGAGGCCGGGGACGCGGTCATGGCCGTGGCAGAGGCAGGGCAGCAGGGGCAGCTCCTGTTGATCAACTAGTTGCCCCAGCTCAGGACCAGGCTCCAGCAACACCAGTTCAGGCACCAGCTGTGCCCATCGTGATTCCGGGTCTTCAGGAGACCTTGGCTTAGATTTTGACAGTTTGCACCGGCCTGGCTCAGGCAGTTTCAGCCACTAGAGCAGCAGCTACTTCACAGGCTGGGGGAGGCAATCAGACCCCCGTTGCTCGTATACCTGAGCAGGTAGTGCAGGGATTACAGACTCTAGAGGCACCTACAGCTCAGCTAGTTGCACCAGTGCAGGAGTTCAGGGTTCCAGCTATGCCTGAGGATGAGCAGCATCGTCTTGAGATGTTTGGTAGACTCCAGCCTCCGACAGTCAGTGGTGCTGAGGGCGAGAATGCCTAGGGTTTTCTTCACAGATGTCAGCGGATGCTCCGTAAAGCAGGGATTCTCGAGTCTAGTTGTGTGGCTTTTACCACCTTTCAATTTACTGGGGCTACCTTCACTTGGTGGGAGGCGTAGGCCGACTGGTGCAGCACCTTTGACTTGGCAGGAGTTCTCCACTCTCTTATTGGAGAAGTATGTACCGCAGTCCCGCAGAGAGGAGCTGCGCAGGACGTTTGAGTGGCTACGGCAGGGAGATATGACTGTGTCTCAGTATGAGATGAGGTATTCAGAGCTGGCTCTTCATGGCATTTGGATGGTTCCGACTGATCGTAAGCGTATCGGGAGATTTGTTGATGGCCTTAACTACCATCTCCGTGTTCTTATGACTAGAGAGAGAGTACTGGGTGCTACATTCGAGGAGGTGGTTGATATAGCTCAGGAGATTGAGGCGGTTCGCCGTCAGGAACGAGAGGAGAGGGAGGCTAAGAGGACTCGAGGTTCTGGCAGTTACAGTGGCGCTCCTTCAAGGGGCCAGTTCCAGCATGGTAGGGGTCGTTCTTTCAGACCCGCTCAGTCGGCTCGTCCAGAGTATCGTGGTGCATCTTCAGGTCATGGTTATCATGGTTCCCAGCAGAGTCAGCCTTCACTCAGCGCTCTTCCAACCTAGGGTTCATCTCGTGCCCCGTCTGTTCAGGGTTCTTCTAGGCCAGGTGCGTCAGCTAGCCACTCCGGCGCAAGGGGTTCCCTTCAGTCCCATTCTCCAGCACCTGGGAGTTTCTATGAGTGTGGAGAGTTTAGGCATATATGGAGGCAGTGTCCTCGTCGTGCTGCTAGCTCATCTCAATAGAGGGGTCAGCCCTCGTCTTCTGGTCCAGTTTCTTCAGCACCCGCCCAGCCAGCTAGGGGTGAGGGTCAGGTAGCCAGGGGTCGCCCCAGAGGTGGAGGTTGATCAGGCGGTGGTCAGGCTCATTTTTATGCTATTCCAGGCAGGACAGATGCCATTGCTTCAGATGCCGTCATTACAGATATTATTTCAGTCTTCCACAGAGATGCCTCAGTCTTATTTGATCCCGATTCCACCTATTCTTGTGTGTCCTCATATTTTTCTCATCATTTGGGTACGTCCCGAGGGTGTCTTGCTTTACTTGTTCATGTATCTACCCCGGTGGGCGATACTATCGTTGTAGACCATGTGTTTCGGTCGTGTTTGGTGACTATTGGGGGTCTGGAGACCCGAGTCGATCAATTATTATTGAGCATGGTGGACTTTGACGTTATTTTGGGCATGGACTGGTTATCTCCGTGTCATGCTATTCTAGACTGTCATGCTAAGACAGTCACTTTGGCTATATCGGGTGTACCGAGGATCGAGTGTCGTAGTGTGACTGATTATGTCCCGAGTTGGGTGATCTCTTTCTTAAAGGCCCAGCGTATGGTTGGGAAGGGTTGCCTTTCATATTTGGCGTTTGTGAGGGATGTTGGAGCCGAGACTCCTAGCATTGATTCCGTTTTAGTCGTGAGGGAGTTTCCCGATGTATTTCCTGCAGACCTGCCGGGCATGCCCCCGGACAGGGATATTGATTTTGGTATTGACCTGGTGCCGGGCACTCAGCCCATTTCCATTCCGCCATATCGTATGGCACCAGCGGAGTTGAAAGGATTGAAGGATCAGCTTCAGGAACTCCTAGAGAAGGGGTTCATTCGGCCTGGTGTGTCACCGTGGGGTACACCGGTTCTGTTTGTGAAGAAGAAGGATGGCACCATGAGAATGTGCATTGACTACAGGCAATTGAACAAAGTAACAGTGAAGAACAAGTATCCCCTGCCTCGCATTGATGATTTATTTGACCAGCTTCAGGGAGCGAGGGTGTTCTCCAAGATTGATCTCCATTCGGGCTATCACCAGTTGAAGATCAGGGATTCAGATATTATTAAGACCGCTTTCAGGACTAGACATGGGCACTATGAGTTTCTTGTTATGTCTTTTGGGCTGACTAATGCACCAGCAACGTTCATGCATTTGATGAATAGTGTATTTCTGCCTTATCTGGATTCGTTCGTCATTGTTTTTATTGATGATATTCTGGTGTACTCGCGTAGTCAGGAGGAGCACGCGCATCATTTACGAGTTGTATTGCAGAGATTGAGGGAGGAGAAGCTTTATGCAAAGTTCTCCAAGTGTGAGTTCTGGCTCAGTTCAGTGGCTTTATTGGGACACGTGGTGTCCATCGAGGGTATTCAGGTCGACCCGAAGAAGATAGAGGCGGTTCAGAGTTGGCCCAGACCGACCTCAGCCACAGAGATTCGTAGTTTCCTTGGTTTGGCAGGTTATTATCGCCGGTTTGTTCGGGGATTTTCCTCTATTACATCGCCCTTTCCCAAGATGACTCAGAAGGGTGCTCCATTTGTATGGTCGGACGAGTGCGAGGAGAGCTTTCAGAAGCTCAAGACAACTTTGACCACAGCTCCGTGATGATAGGATATAATTACGTATTTTAGTCGATTATTACACTCTAATTTACTGCACTTTAATTGAGTATGAGCTTTAATCGCTAGTGTTTTGCACTAATTGTATGTTTTATGTCTTGTAGGAGTGATTCCGAGCTATATAGATGTTATGGAATGAATTCAAGTGATTTGGAGCTTTAAAGTTTGAGTAAAAGTTCAAGGAATTAAGCCGGGATCGTGTTTGGGGGTCAACGGATGATAGTTAGAGTGAACGAAGACTCCAGTAGGCAGATTGCGTACTGTCTAGTAAAATAGACATAACTTTTTTCTCAGAACTCCATTTTGTCTCCACAATATATGGTTGGAAAGCTAACTCAAAGGGTTACAACCTTCGTGTTTTATGTTTTTCCAAATTCGGAACGGAACAGGGTGAAAAATGCCCAGATGCGCGGCCGCGCTAGTTTTAGCGGGCCCAGAAACAGAAAGTCAGCCAATTAGCGCGCCCAGATGCGCGGTCAAATGCGCTGCAGCGCTAGTTAAGCCCGGGAAAAGTGTCCTTTTTCACATTGGAGAAGGTATAATTGTTTGGGCCTAACCCTACTTGGTATATATACATAGGAGAACGTTTTTTAGAGCAATTTTTGACCAAGGAAGAGCACAGAGCCGCCGTGGAGGCCGGGTTTCATCTTTTCTTCCACCAACTTAGTCTTTTTATGTTTATTTGTATGATTTGTTGTTTTCCTACCATGTCTATCTGGAGCTAAACTTCACGTTCTAGGGTTGTGGTTCTTTCATGACTATTGTTATTCGGATATTGATTTTGATTTCTTACTTTATCATATTGGTTTATTTATTCAATCCTGCACTTAATTATTTGATTGCTTGATCACCAATTGAATACTATCTACGAATCTAGAGTTGAACTCGAAAGTGGGAATTCTAGATTGCATATAGGATTGAGTAGAGCAAGTTCTTGAACCTGAGCATCGGGGAACAGATTCGCAATTAGAATAGACATATACCTAATTGCCTTGCTTGGTTGAAATACAAGAATTATACATGCATTCTTGTTGATTCTAACTCCATAGACATATAGGCGTTAGGTTATCTTGAAAAGGCGAGTAAGAACTCGACAGATTCTTATGAGCAATATTAACCCTGTCAACCAATAAACTAGATAAATTAGTTAGTCAATTCAATTAAAGAATACAATAGGAATGTTAGATAGCCCATAACCCTAGATCATTTTCATTACATTGATATCATAAAAATCTGCTCTTCCTCTGTTTAAAGTTCATTATTTATATTTCTTTATTTAATTAGTATAGAATCAAATACTTCTAGGTTTAATTCTTGTATAGATAATTAGGATAGTCTAGTTTAGTTAATAGTTAATCACAAGTCCTGGGAACGATACTCTACTCACTACTTTATTACTTGACGATCACGTGCGCTTGCGTGTGCGTTTGGCCGCAACACTCTGATATTGGTTTTGCCATCGGCTTCAGGTTCTTATACTGTATATTGTGATGCTTCGAGAGTTGGGATTGGATGCGTATTGATACAGGAGGGTAGAGTTATTGCTTATGCTTCTCGTCAGTTGAAGCCCCACGAGAAGAACTACCCTGTACATGATTTGGAGTTGGCTGCTATGGTTCATGCTTTGAAGTTTTGGAGGCCCTACTTGTATGGCGTATCTTGGGAGGTATTCACCGATCATCGCAGTCTTCAGCATTTGTTCAAGCAAAAGGATCTTAATTTGAGGCAGCGGAGGTGGCTAGAGTTACTTAAGGATTATGATATCACCATTCTGTATCACCCGGGGAAGGCCAATGTAGTGGCCGATGCTTTGAGCCGAAAGGCAGTTAATATGGGGAGTTTGGCGTACATTCCAGTTGGGGAGAGGCCCTTTGCAGTTGATGTTCAGACCTTGGCCAATCGGTTGGTGAGACTAGATATTTCGGAGCCTAGTCGGGTGTTAGCTTGTGTGGTTTCTCGGTCTTCCTTATATGATCGCATCAGAGAGCACCAGTATGATGATCCGCATTTGCTTGTCCTCAAGGACAGGGTGCAGCATGATGGTGCCAGGGATGTGACCATTGGTGATGATGGTGTGTTGAGGATGCAGGGCCGGATTTGCGTGCCCAATGTGGATGGGCTTCGGGAGTTGATATTAGAGGAGGCCCATAGCTCGCGGTATTCCATTCATCAGGGTGCCACGAAGATGTAGCAGGATTTGAGGCAGCACTACTGGTGGAGGAGAAGGAAGAAAGATATTGTGGGATTTGTGGCTCGGTGTCTCAATTGTCAACAGGTGAAATATGATCATCAGAGACCTGGTGGATTGCTTCAGTAGATGGATATCCCCGAGTGGAAGTGGGAGAGGGTTACTATGGACTTTGATTGTTGGACTTCCTCGGACTTTGAGGAAATTTGATGCTATTTGGGTGATTGTTGATCGGCTGACCAAGTTCGCGCACTTCATTCCTATGTGTACTACCTATTCTATAGAGCGGCTGGCAGGGATTTATATCTGGGAGATTGTTCGGTTGCACGGTGTTCCAGTTTCTATCATCTAAGATAGAGGTACTCAGTTTACTTTGCTATTTTTGGAGAGCCGTGAAGAGAGAGTTGGGTACTCAGGTGGAGTTGAGCACAGCGTTTCATCCTCAGACGGATGGGCAGTCCGAGCGTACTATTCAGATATTGGAGGACATGTTGCGTGCCTGTGTTATTGATTCTGGAGGTTCTTGGGATGAGTTTTTTCCGCTTGCAGAGTTTGCCTACAACAACAACTATCAATCGAGCATTCAGATGGCCCCGTATGAGGCGTTGTATAGGAGGCGGTGTAGATCTCCAGTTAGTTGGTTCGAGCCCGGCGAGGCTAGACTATTGGGGACAGAGTTGGTTAGGATGCCTTGGAGAAGGTGAAGCTGATTCAGGAGAGGCTTCGTACAGTAAAGTCGCGTCAGAAGAGTTATGCGGACCGGAAGGTTCGAGATGTGTCTTATATGGTTGGTGAGAAGGTCTTGCTGAAGGTTTCGCCCATGAAGGGTGTTATGAGATTTGGAAAGAAAGGGAAGTTGAGCCCGCGATTTATTGGGCCTTTTGAGGTACTTAGGAGGATTGGGGAGGTGGCTTATGAGCTTGCCTTGCCACCCAGCTTGTCGGGCGTGCATCCATTTTTTCATGTTTCTATGCTCCGTAAGTATATTGGAGACCCGTCCCATGTTCTAGATTTCAGTACAGTTCAGTTGGAGGGTGATTTGACTTATGATGTGGAGCCAGCAGCCATTATGGATCGTCAGGTTCGGAAGTTGAGGTCAAAGGATGTTGCTTCGATGAAAGTGCAGTGAAGGGTCGGCCCGCGGAGGAGGCTACCTGGGAGACCGAGCGGAAGATGCGGAGCAGATATCCTCACATGTTTGAGGCTTCAGGTATGTTTCTTGACCCGCACGAGGACGAGCGTTTGTTTTAGTTGGGGAGGATGTGACGACCCGACCGGTCGTCACGTGAGTTACCGCCCCGTTTTCCCCATTTTTCTGCTTCTTTATGCTACATTATAAGAGTCTTGTGTGAACGAGTTGATTTGGATTGGTTTTAGAAGGAAATGAGACACTTAGTCTCTTTAAGGAAGGTTTGGTTTGGAAAAGTCAACCGGATGTTGACTTATGAGTTAGAGGGCTCAGATGTGATTTCCGGTGATTCATTTAGCTTCGAGGGATGATTTGTGACTTAAGAACGTGATCGGAAGTCATTTTGGAGGTTCGGTGTAGAATTAGGCTTGAATTGGCGAAGTTAGTATTTTGGCGAATTCCGGTTGATAGGTGAGATTTTGATCCAAGGGTCGGAATGGAATTCCGAGAGTTGCTGTAGCTTTGTTAGGTGATTTGGGATGTGTGTGCAAAATTTCAGGTCATTCGGAGGTGTTTTGGTTGGGTTTTTGATCGAATGTGTGTTTCGGAAGTTTTAGAAGAACTTAGGCTTGAATCCGATGAAATTTGAGGGTTTTGGTGTTGTTTGTGGTATTTTGATGATTGGAGCAAGTTCGAATGATGCTTTAGGATAGATTGGCACTTTTGGTTGAGGTCCCGGGGGCCTCGGGGTGATTTCGGATGGCCATCAGGATGAATTTTGGACTTGTGTTATTGCTGAGTTTTGCTGGTGCTGGTATTTCCGCATCTGCTGAAATAGGACCGCAGATGCGGTCTCGCAGGTGCAGTGAGGGGCATCGCAGGTGCGGATTTTGGCTATTGGGGGATTTCCGCAGAAGCGGATGATTTTCCGCAGATGCGGACCTTGGCCACAGAAGCGGTCTTGGCTAATAGTGGAACTCCGCAAGAGCGGAATAATTTCCGCAAAAGCGGAAACCGCAGAAGCGGTTTATTGATTGCAGAAGCGAAAATGTCTGGACAGAAAAGGGATCTAAAGTTTCATTATGTTCCGCGAGCTAAGGTATTTTCCACCATTTTTGAACATCCTTGAGAGCTTTTGGACGAGAATTGAAGGGAATTTCGACTAGGATTGATTGGAGGTGAGTTCTACGACCTAAATACATGATTTAATGGTAGAATCAACGTAGAAATTCATAAAAATTTATCAAAAAAGGGGAAGAACTAGGGCTCGAGGTTTGGTATTTCAAATTGTGTTTTGATGGGTCATTTGAGCTCGGATTTGGGAGTTCTTGACATCTATAGATTCGTGGCGAGATAAGGATTCCGTTGATGTAAAATTTGCTGGAATTCGAGAAGAGGACTCGGGGCTCGGGTTTTGCAAATTTCGTGAGATTCGATGTTTTTCGATTCTTTTCGATTGGGTTATGTTCCCTTAGCCTATTGAGATGTATTCGTTGTGGTTTTGATCAGATTCGTCGTGCGAGGAGGCCGATTTGAGAGGCAAGGGCATAGCGAGCTAGGATTTTGGCCGGCTTGAGGTGAGTAATGATAGTAAATGATATCCTGAGGGTTTGGGACCCCAGATTGTGCACAACGTAGTGGTATATTGAGGTGAAACACGCGCTTAATGACGAGCGCGGGGTTGTTTTCTATTGGGGATTGTGACTTGGTCCGTCCCGACTTATGTTTTTACCGCGTATTTGACTGAGAGGTGTTTATTATTAACATGACTTGGGCCTATTGCCATATTTTGGGCTTCATGCCGACCACTTGAATCCTTCGTGGAATTTTATCACTGTTTCCTCACTATTTTGATATACTACTTGAACTCAGTCCTGTTGAATATACTATTTTACAAACTCAGCCGCTTTAATTGAACTTTGAGACTTAAATGATACATCCACTGTTGTTTGGGCTGAACACCAGTATTTTATTGATGCCCGAGGGGCTTATGATGTTTTTTGGACTGAGTGAGGCCGAGGGCCGTATATGAGGATATGTCGAGTGATGTGAGGAGGCTTTCAGGCCTTATGAGTGATGTGAGAAGGCTTTTAGGCCTTATGAGTGATGTGAGAAGGCTTTCAGGCTTTATGTTGATATAGCGCTTGGGCCGTAAGGGGTCCCTCCGGAGTCTGCACACCCACAGTGAGCGCGGGTACCCATATGATCTGAGAGTGTGCCCGAGGGGCTGATATTATGATGAGTGACTGATACTGAGCACGAGGGGCTGATACTGTTCTGAGCGATTGATAGTGGGCTCGAGGGGCAAATTTCTACTCACTATTTATTGTTGATTTACCTGATTTACCTGTTTTGTTTAAAAGAAATTTCATTTGACTCTTTACTGTTTTACTGCGTTAAGTGATTTACTGCCTGATATAGAATTTCCTTGTGCACTTATGTGTTTTCATGCCTTCGGTTATTATTTATTATTATTACTCAGTGGGTCGGAGTACTCACATTACTCCCTGCACCATGTGTGCAGATTCAGGCATAGCAGAGTCTGCACCTGAGCGCTGATTCCTTCCAGACCAGGCAGTGATTTGGAGTTACGAGGTAGCTGTTGACGTCCGCAGCCCCTTGTCTCCCCTATCCTCTATCATTTATGCTTTCTTCAGACTATTATACCGGATTTCATACTTTGTAGACTTATAGAAAACTCTGTAGTAGCTCATGACTTGTGACACCCCTGTTTGGGCTGTGTCGGGATGGTTTCCCTTGTTATTATCGTTGTTCCGCATTATTGGCTATATTAAGCATGTGTTAGAATTTTTCAATGTTAATTAATTGCTTTAAAAGAGGTATTTGCGTTGTTCTGGCTGGCCTTGTCTTCACGAGAGGCGCCATCACGACCGGGTTTGGGAATTGGGTCGGGACAACTAAACTTTCCCTACATATTTTTAATAAGAAGTTAATAGACAAATTTAATTTTTAAATATGAAATATTAAAAATTTAATAGAAGGTCATGTAGTCCAAAAAACATGTGATTTTAGTTATGTTCTTTCCCTATGAGTTCTTCTATTTAATATTTTTGTAACGACTCGACAGGTCGTTTCGCTTTCTAGAACCCCATTTCCCTAAATAAGACTTCCCATACTTGTTTTTACTGATTTATGACTTGCGGGGATGGTTGGTTCAGGATTTGGAAGAGTTTGGCTTGAAATCGGAACACTTGGTTCCTTAAGGTTGGCTTAAAAGGCCAAGTTTGACTTCAGTCAACATTTTGATTAAACGACCTCGGAATCCGGATTAGAAGGTTCCAGCAGGTTCATATGATGATTTCGGACTTGGGCGTATGTCCGGATCGGGTTTTAGATGACCTGGAAGCGTTTTGGCGCCTAATAGTGAAAGTTGATTCCTTAAGGATTTTGAAGATCTTAAATATTTGGTTTGGAGCGGGTTTTTGTGTTATCGAGGTCCGAATAGAATTTCGAGACCGGGAATAGTTTTGTATTGTCATTTAAGACTTGCATGCAAAATTTGGTGTCAATCCGAGTAGCATAAGTGTGTTTCATCGCATTGGATGTGAATTGAAGAACTTGAAGTTCATAAGTTTGAATCGATTGGTTTTAGGGAGTGATTCCTAGATTTAGCGTTGTTTCGGGCGTTCTGAGGGCTCGAGCGAGTCCGTTATATGATTTAAACTTGTCGGTATGTTCGGGCGGGTCCCCGGGGGCCCCGAGCGTCAATCGGACGAAGGCTCGAGTTGAGTTAGAAAAATTGGAAAGAGCTGAAGCTACAGGTTGTTGTCATAACCGCACGTGTGGTTGGCCAGCCGCAGGTGCGGATAGTAGAAGCAGTCAACCTTTCGCAGGAGGAGCCAGGAACCGCAGATGCGGCTCCTATTCCGGAGAAGCGGAAGCACAGAAACGTCCCCTGGACCGCTGATGCGGTCCCAGTGAAGCCAGTCCAAGTCCGCAGATGCGGACCTTCTCTCGCAGAAGCGAGACCGTAGATGCGGTCCCCTAACCGCAGGTGCGGAAATCGTTGAAGGCAATGCCTTCATTTAATGCAGGAATGTGTCATTTTTTACACATTTCACTCCTTATTTGGGCGATTTGGGAGCTTCCAAAGAGGGGATTTCAAATTAGCAAATGTGAGGTAAGTTACTCCAACTTAATGTGAATTTAATACTTGGTTTTTGAGTAAATTAACACCTAAAGATTAGTAAAAAACATAGGATTAGGGTAAAACCTAGGGTTTTTGTGAAAACAAGATTTAACCACGAAATTTGTTAAGAAATAAAGTAAAAATCATATAATCTTGATCCCTAGATTATGGGTAACAACTTCCCTTGAGAATTTTCGGAATCCGGGCACGTGGGCCCGGTGATGGATTTTAGGAAAACTTGTGTTTAGGGTTGGGAAATTACTTTAATAGTTAGAATGTGAACTGTTGAGCTCGTATTGAGTAGTTCTTACCCCGTTTGATTATTTCTGGATCGTTCGGCTCCGAATTGAGGGTTTGAGCACGTTCTTGATATTGGAAGTAAGCTTTGGAGCAAGGTGAGTCTACTTTCTAACCTTTTAAGAGGGAATTGTCCCCATAGGTGAATTAATTGGATATGTGCTGCTATTTGTGAGGGCTACGCACGCACGAAGTGACGGGAGTCCATGCGTAGCTACTATTATGCTTATGTCCAGGTAGTTTAGGACCCAAAAACATGCGCTACTTGACATATTTGTAACTTTATTGTTAAATTAGATTACGTGATTCATATAGAACTTGGCAAATGAATTTCTAAAAAGTTAAGCATCATTTTCTTGACCGTTAAAGAGAAGTTTGACATTACTGTGAATAATTATTTTCCTGATAAATGATAGATTGACTGCTTGATATGTTTATCTATGTTTGACCGCGTCGCATGTATGATCCGCGAGAGGGGTAATAGATGCATCTATGGTTCGCGCCGTTTGACCCTCCGGCAGTGCACACTTTACTTATATGTTGAATCGGGCTGTACGACCTCGGCATTATTTGTTCATGCTATATGCTTGAGACTTTCTGTGGTTCGAACTATTTAAAATGCCTTGAAATATAGATTGTTAACTGAAATATTATCAATGTAAGAACCTATCACTTCCTGTTACCAACTATTATTTATTCATGACATCCATGCTTAGCATAACACTTAATTTACATTATTATTGACCCTAGTAAGTGTCAAGTCGACTCCTCGTCACTACTTCTTCGAGGTTAGACTGGATACTTACTGGTTACATATTGTTTAGGTACTCATACTACGGTTGTATACGTAAATGTACAGGATCTGACGCAAGTACATCTAGCTACCAGTCCGGCGCGCGTTCCTGATAATTGATCGAGATTCCACGGTGAGCTACCCATTTTGAGCCATTCGGCAGCATGCCAGAGTCTCTTCGTTTGTTATTGTTGTCTATTCTGTTTCAGACAGTAGGATAGTTACATTTTTTTGTATATTCTACTAGTTGTCCTAGTACTTGTGATAATAGTTCCTGGCACACACATTACTAGACTATCATTTTTGGGTTGTATGTCCATTTTTATGTGATTGTTAATTATTGACTGTTTTTCAAATATAAGTTAAGTGAATGTTGGGAATGTTCAATAAAATAATCGAGAACTCATTTGTTATTAGGGTTGGGTTTCCTAACCACGGTGTTGGGCGCTATCACGACCTAAAATGGAATTTGGGTCCAGAGCACTAGGTTCACATAGGTCTCACAAGTCATGGGCAAACCTAATAGAGTCTTGCAGATCAGTACGGAGATGTCTGTATTTATCTTCGAGAGGCTATAGGGTGTTAGGAAAATACTCTTTATTCATCTTCTATCGTGTAGATGATGATATACTAAATTTCCTCCTTCCATTCTCTCACTGATGGTGAGGACGCGTATGGCAGACGTTCCAGACCCGGGAAGAGCTGCTCCCCCCGTTGCTAGAGGCCGAGGTAGATGCCGGGTTTCCCGAAGGTCATGGGCCGTAAGTAGCGATTCATGGATACCATGACTCAGGCTGGTTTATTTCTAGCAGATCCAGCTACATCAGGCGGGAGGGGGAGCACAGACTCCTAATACTCAGGTTCCTGGTCATGCAGCTGCAGTGTATCAGACTCTGGGTGCAATACCGCGGATGGGCTCAGCCAATTGCTGCAGTGGTACCCTATCCCAGAGCGACTGCAGACGGCAATCCGTAAAAGCTATTGGACAGTTGGACTAGGCTACATCCTCATATCTTCGGAGGCAGAGGCGAGCACCATGAGGATGCCCAGGATTTCATTGATAGGTGCAGGGACAGACTGCACAGCATAAGGATATTGGAGTCTCATGGGGTCAACTTCACTACTTTCTAGCTAGACGGTAGGGCTCGTAGATGGTGCAAGTCCTATGTTCTAGGCAAGCAACCGGGTTCTTCTTCCATTACTTAGGGTTAGTTCACACAGCTTTTCCTGGATAGGTATATTCCACCCTCTGAGATGGAAGAGCTGCGGTATCAGTTTGAGCAGGGTCAGGTGTCGGTGACCGAATATGAGGTGAGGTTTTCTGAGTTGTCCCGCCATGCACTAATGATACTTCCTACTGAAGTAGAGAGGGTGCGGAGGTTTGTTGCAGGGTTGCATTCTAGTATTAGGGCCAACATGGCCCAAGAGGTAGAGATGGGGACTCCTTATCAGCTAGTGGTGGAGATTGCTCGGAGGATTGAGGGCTACCGTTTGCGAGGTAAGGAGCAGATGCAGCAGGACAAGAGGGCTAGATTGTCCGAAGAGTTCAGAGGTGCCCCGGATAGGGGCAGAGGTCAGTTTGGGAGGGGTCAGCCTAGTAGGCCCCGGTATTAAGCACCACCACCTCCTCGAGGTGCTCTAGTGCGCCCCTATTTCAGCACCTTTCCAGAGAGTTCATACCGCCCAGCAGCCATTCAGGGATCCTCTAGTGGGTATTCAATCCATCAGGGTCAATCGCTAGGGCAGAAGTCTACGGTGCCAAGAGGGTCTTGTGAGTGTGGAGATCTGGGCCACATGACGAGGACCTGCCCCAGACTTCGAGGCAAGGTAGTGCAGCAGGGCTAGCATCCCATGATTACAGCACTGGCTGCCCAGCCGCTCAGAGGCGGGGGATAGACTGGTAGGGGCTATCCTAGAGGTAGGGGCCAGGCAGGGAGAGGTTAGCCAGCTACTACACAGTCAGGTGGAGGCCAGCCAGCCAGCGCTCCAGCCAGATTCGGCGCAATTCTGGCCAGATCAAATGCATTGGCCTCAGATGCCATTGTCGCATGTATTATTTTCGTATGTGGTAGGGATGCTTCAGTGCTATTTGATCGAGGGTCTACCTATTCATATGTGTCATCCCTGTGTGCTCGTTTCCTGGATATTCCTCGTGAGTTCTTGGGTACTCCTGTTCATGTATCCACTCTTGTGGGCGATTCTGTGGTTGTAGATCAGATCTATCAGTCTTGTGTGGTCACATTCGGTGGTTTCAAGACTAGGGCAGACCTCCTGTTACTTGATATGATCGAATTTAAGGTAGTCCTGGGCATGGATTGGTTATCCCCATACCACGCCATCCTAGATTGTCATTCCAAGACCGTTACTTTAGCGATGTCGGAGTTGCCACAGTTTGAGTGGAAGGGTTCCTTAGTTAGTACATCTAGTCGGGTTATCTCTTTCTTGAAGGCTCGACATATGGTCAAGAAGGGTTGTTTGGCTTATCTAGCTTATGTTCGAGATACCATCGCAGAGTCCCTGACGATTGATTCGGTGCCAGTAGTCCGGGAGCTCGCCGACGTGTTTCCTTCTGACCTTCCAGGCATGCCGCCGGATCGTGACAATGATATTGATTTGGCTCCAGTACCCAGTCTATATCTATTCCACCGTACCGTATGGCTCCAAAAGAGTTGAAGGAATTGAAAGAGCAGCTTGAGGAGTTATTAGCAAAGGGGTTTGTGAGACCCAGTGTATCACCTTGGGGGCACCAGTGTTATTTGTGAAGAAGAAGGATGGAACCACAGAGATGTGCATTGATTACCGCCAGTTGAACAAGGTTGCTATCAAGAACAAGTACCCGTTGCTGCGCATTGATGATTTGTTCGACTAGTTGCAAGGTGCTAGGGTGTTTTCTAAGATCGACTTGAGATCAGGGTATCATCAGCTGAAGATTCGGGACTCAGATGTCCCGAAGACTGCTTTCCCTACTAGATATCGCCATTATGAGTTCCTGGTGATGTCCTTCGGCTTGACTAATGCCCAAGCGGTGTATATGGACTTGATGAATAGGGTGTTCAGGCCGTATATTGATTCCTTTGTTATTTTCTTCATTGATGACATATTGATACACTCACGTAGCCTGGGGGAGCACGAGCAGCATTTGAGAGTAGTGCTTCAGAAATTGCGAGAGCAGAAGCTATATGCTAAGTTCTCCAAGTGTGAGTTTTGGCTTGAGCCAGTGGCATTCTTGGGGCATATTGTATCATAAGAGGGTATTAAGGTGGATCGCAAGAAGATTGAGGCGGTTTAGCGTTGGCCACGCCCTACTTCAGTGACTGAGATTAGGAGTTTCCTGAGGTTTGCAGGTTATTATTGCCGATTCGTGCAGGGCTTTTCATTCATTGCAGCACCTTTGACTAGATTGACCCAGAAGGGTGCTCCTTTCCGTTGCTCCGATGATTGTGAGGCGAGCTTTTAGAAGCTCAAGACGGCTTTGACTATAGCACCAGTCCTAGTGTTGCCCTCCTGTTCGGGGATGTATACTGTGTACTGTGACACTTCACGCATTAGCTTGGGTTGTGTATTAATGCAGGAGGGGCAAGTTATTGCATATGCTTTGCGTCAGCTGAAGATTCGTGTGAAGAATTATCATGTGCACTATCTAGAGTTGGCCGCGATTGTTCATGCTCTTAAGATATGGAGGCATTATCTGTATGGGGTGTCCTGTGAGGTTAATTCAGATCATCGCAGCTTACAACATTTGTTCAAGCGGAGGGATCTCAATTTGAGGCAGTGTAGATGGCCTGGGTTACTGAAGGATTATGATATCACCATTTTTTATCATCGGGGTAGGGAAAATATGGTCGCAGATGCCTTAAGGAGGAAAGTAGAGAGTATGGGCAGTTTGGCATTCATTCCAGCAGAGGAGAGGCCACTAGCTTTGGACATTCAGTCCTTGGCTAACAGACTCGTGAGGTTGGATATTTCAGAGCCTAGCCGAGTCCTTGCGTGTGTTGTTGCTCAGTCTTCATTATTAGGGCAGATCAAGGCTTGGCAGATCGATGATCCGCATTTAATAGTTCTCCGAGAGACGGTACTACAGGGTGGTGCCAAGGAGGTTTCTATTGGCGAGGATGGTGCTCTGCACCTCCAAGGTCGCCTATGCGTTCCTAATGTCGATGGCTTGAGGGAGAGGATCCTAGAGGAGGGGCACAGTTTGCGATATTCCAGTCATCCAGGTGCTACGAAGATGTACCGTGACCTAAGGCAGCATTATTGGGGGCGGCGGATAAAGAAAGACATAGTCGAGTACGTGGCTAGATGTTTGAATTGCCAGCAGGTTAAGTATGAGCACCAGAGGCCAGGTGGCCTACTTTAGCAGATGCCTATACCGGAGTGGAAGTTACTATGGACTTCGTTGTTGGGTTGCCGCAGACATTGCGGATGTTTGATGCAGTTTGGGTCATTGCCAACAGGTTGACCAAGTCGGCACACTTCATTCCGGTAGTGACAACTTATACTTTAGAGAGGTTCGCTCAGATCTACATTCTGGAGATAGTTCGGTTGCACGGTGTGCCTATTTCCATCATATCATATAGAGGCCCTCAGTTCACTTCCTATTTCTGGAGGGCCGTACAGAGTGAGTTGGGGACCCGTGTAGAGCTTAGCACAGCATTTCACCCGTAGGCCGACGGGCAGTCAGAGCGGACAGTTCATATTCTGGAGGACATGCTTAGAGCATGTGTGATTAACATTGGAGGACAGTGGGATCAGTTCTTGCCTTTCGCCGAGTTTGCTTACAACAACAGTTATCAGTCCGGCATCGAGATGTTTCCATTTGAGGCTTTATATTGTCGGCGTTGTCATTCTCCTATCGGGTGGTTTGAGCCTGGCGTGGCTAAGTTATATGGTACAGATTTGGTGATATGCTTTTGAGATGGTAGAGTTGTAGCTCAGTCCAGACAGAAGAGTTATGTAGATCAGAAGACGCGGGATGTATCATTTATGGTCGGCGAGAAGGTTCTCTTGAATGTCTAACCGATGAAGGGGATTATGAGATTCGGGAAGAAGGGCAAGTTGAGTCCCAAGTTTATAGGCCCATTCGAGGTGTTGAGGCGAGTTGGGGAGGTTGCTTATGAGCTTGCTTTACCTCCCAGCTTATCAGGAGTCCATCCAGCTTTTCACGTATCTATGCTTCGGAGGTATCACGCTGACTTGTCTCTTGTGTTAGACTTCAGTACTATTCAGCTAGATGAGAGCTTGGGCTGCGAGGAGGAACCAATTGCCATTGTTGATAGACCGGATCACCAGTTAAGATCCTAGAAAATTTATGTGGTAAAGGTCTAGTGGAGGGGCCAACCAGTCAAGGAGGCTACCTGGGGGTCCGAGAAGGATATGCGGAGAAGATATCCGCACTTATTCAGCACTTTAGGTATGAATCTAAACCCGTTCGAGGACGGATGTTTGTTTAAGAGGTGGAGAATGTAACGACCCGACTGGTTGTTTCGTTTTCTAGAACCTCGTTTCCCTAAATAAGACTTCCCGTACTTGCGTTTACTAATTTATGACTTGCGGGGATAGTTGGTTCGGGATTTGGAAGAGTATGGGTTTAAATCGGAACACTTGGTTCCTTAAGGTTGGCTTAAAAGGCCAAGTTTGACTTCAGCCAACATTTTGGGTAAACGAACCCGGAATCCGAATTTGAAGGTTCCAGCAGGTTCGTACGATGATTTCGAACTTGGGCATTTGTCTGGATTGGGTTTTGGATGACCCGGGGGGCGTTTTGGCGCCTAATAGTGAAAGTTGATTCCTTAAGGACTTTAAAGTTCTTAAATATTTGGTTTGGAGCGGGTTTTTGTGTTATCGAGATCCGAACGGAATTCTGAGACCGCGAATAGTTCGTATTGTCATTTAAGGCTTGCACGCAAACTTTGGTGTCAATCAGAGTAGTATAAGTGTGATTCATCACATCGGATGTGAATTGAAGAACTTGAAGGTCATAAGTCTGATTTGATTGGTTTTAGGGGGTGAATCTTAGATTTAGCATTGTTTTGGGCATTCCGAGGGTTCGAGCGAGTCCGTTTTATGATTTCATACTTGTCGATATGTTTGGGCGGGGCCCCGGGCGTCCCGAGCATCAATCAGACGAGGCTCGAGTTGAGTTAGAAAATTAGGAAAGAGCTGAAGCTACATGTTGTTATCATAACCTCACCTGCGGTTGGCCAGCCGCAGGTGCGGACCGCAGAAGCGGTCAACCCTTCGCAGGTGCGGCCCAAGGGGGAGGAGCCAGGAACCGCAGATGCGGCTCCTCTTCCGTAGAAGCGGAACTGCAGAAGCGTCCGCTGGACCGCAGATGCTATCCCAGTCAAGCCGGTCCAATTCCGCAGATACGGACCTTCCCTCGCAGAAGCGAGACCGTAGATGCGGTCCCTTAATCGTAGGTGCGGAAATTGCTAAAGGCAGTGCCTTCATTTAATACGGGAATGTGTCATTTTTGACACATTTCGCTCCTTGTTTGGGCGATTTGGGAGATTCCAAAGAGGGGACTTCAACCTAGCAAATGTGAGGTAAGTTACTCCTACTTAATATGAGTTTAATACTTGGTTTTTGAGTAGATTAACACCTATATATTAGTAAAAATCATGGGATTAGGGTAAAACCTAGGGTTTTGGTGAAAACAAGATTTAACCACGAAATTTTTTATGAAATGAAGTAAAAATCATATAATCTTGATCCCTAGGTTATGGGTAACAACTTCCCTCGAGAATTTCCGGAATCCGGGCACGTGGGCCCGGGGATGGATTTTAGGAAAACTTGTGTTTAGGGTTGGGAAAGTACTTTAATAGTTAGAATATGAACTCTTGAGCTCGTATTTACTAGTTCTTACCTTGTTTGATTAGTTTTGGATTGTTCGGCTCTGAATTGAGGGTTTGAGCGCGTTCTTGATATTGGAAGTAAGCTTTGGAGCAAGGTGAGTCTCCTTTCTAACCTTGTAAGAGGGAATTATCACCATAGGTGAATTAATTGGATATGTGCTTCTATTTGTGGGGGGCTACGCACGCACAAAGTGAGAAGTCCGGGTAGTTTAGGATCCAAAAACATGCTCTACTTGACATATTTGTACTTTATTGTTAAATTAGATTACGTGATTCATATCGAACTTGGAAAATGAATTTCTAAAAAGTTAAGCACCATTTTCTTGACCGTTAAAGAGAATTTTGACATTACTGTGGATAATTGTTTTCCTGATAAATTATTGTTTGACTGCTGGATATGTTTATCTGTGTTTGACCGCATCGCATGTATGATTCACGAGCGGGGTAATAGATGCATGTATGGTTCGTGCCGTTCGACCCTCCAGCAGTACACACTTTACTTTTATGTTGGATCGGGCCGTACGACCTCGACATTATTTTGTTCATGCTATATGCTTGGTACTTTCTGGGGTTTGAACTATTTAAAATGCCTTGAAATATAGATTTTTAACTGAAATATTATCTATGTAAGAACCCGTCACTTCCTGTTACCAACTGTTATTTATTCATGACATCCATGCTGAGCATAATACTTAATTTACATTATTATTGACCCTAGTAAGTGTCAAGTCGACTCCTCGTCACTACTTCTTCGAGGTTAGACTGGATACTTACTGGTTACATATTGTTTATGTACTCATACTACGGTTCTGTACGTAAATGTACAGGATCTGAGGCAGGTACATCTAGCTACCAGTCCGGGGTGCATTCCTGATATTTGACCTCGAAGTTTCAGACAATAGGATAGTTACATTCTTTTGTATATTCTACTAGTTGCCCTAGTACTTGTGACACTAGTTCCTTGCACAGACATTAGTAGACTATCATTTTTGGGTTGTATTTCCATTTTTATGAGATTTTTAATTATTGACTGTTTTTAAAATATACGTTAAGTGAATGTTGGGAATGTTTAATAAAATAATAAAGAACTCACTAGTTTTTAGGGTTGGCTTGCCTAACCACGGTGTTGGGCGCCATCACGACCTAAAATGGAATTTGGGTCGTGACAATCATAGGACTATTTTTGTCTATCAATATTGTATTCATGCTTTTATAACAATATAGACTCTCTGTTTTCTAATGAATTTGAACAATATAATACATTCTCAAATTAAATAGTAATAGCACATCATAATACGTTTTCAAATTAAATTAGTAATAGAAATTTTTAAGAAGTATATCCTAAAAGTAATAGGATTACATGACTTAAAATATGTCTTTATCCAAAAAGTAATTATACTAATAGGAAGTCTAACGTGTTCCCAAAGGTATTAGGTTTACATGTTAATATGTAGTATTATATGTCTATGCTCACAGTTAATTATACTAATAGGATTCCCAAAGGTGATCATCTAAGATTCTAACTTGTAGTATTACGTCCTATAACTATTAGGATTACAAATATCTAGAATTTCGGTTATGTCCTTTTATTGTGAGTTATAATGCTTAATATTATAAGGTCATTTTTGTAACCGACATTATATTCAGGCTTTTATAATAATATAGATATAGATAGATAGATATATAGATAATATACATTGTCACGACCCGAATTTCCCACCATCGTGTCACGATCCAAAATCCCTCCGAAGGGGTCATGATGGCACCTAGTCTCTAAACAAGGTAAGCCTAACATTAATTGAAATAACATTGACATTTACTAGCTTCAAATTAAATAACTTTGAATATAACACAATTTCCCAAACCGCTGGTACAAGTCATAAGCATTTCTAAGAGTAGTTATACAAGAATAATACAACATTGTTCCAGAATGAGAAGGAACCAATGGAAGAATGAAAGGCCTATAACAATCCCTTCCATTTTCTCTCTCGAGTAAGCCTTAGGAACACCACTAGTGTCCCAAAATGCCACCAACAATCAACTCCGTAGCAATTCCATCCAAACCTCCGGATATCAACCAAATCACTAACCCCTTGGAAGTCAAATCCACAACAAAAGTTCCTACTTCATTTAAGGACAATCTCCTTAACAAAAAATTGAGTCTTAATCTAGAACCCACCCATGATTCAACACCTCCTCAACAAGTCCCCATGGACTTACACTACGTCACAGAAATCCCATGTAACCCTCCAACTCCCTCCCACGAGCACAACATATCAGTACCTATTACGAATGAAGACAAACAAAGAATATATCTTCCATGGAGGTACTCTTTAATCATCAAGTTACAAGGGAAGAGGATTACACATGAATTGTTGAAAAAAAATTAATAGATCTTTGGAAATCATCAGAAAATTTCCCATTAATTGACCTAGGAGAGGATTACTATATTGTTCGATTCACTAAAGAAGAGAACATAGCTAATGTATTCCAAAAAGGTCCATTGGTTTATCTATGTCCACTTCCTCTCAGTACAACGATGGATTCCAAATTTTGTTGCATCTAAAGCAACACAATCTTTCACAGCAATCTGGATTCGACTTTCCCAACTTCCCACCGAGTTTTATGACATGGAAATTCTACAAAAAGTAAGAAGTTCAATAGGAAAACTCCTGAAAATTGACGCTTGTACGTCGGGAGCCCTACGAGGGAGATATGCTCGCCTATGTGTGGAACTCCCTCTAATCAAACCAGTCACACCATTCATCTTCATAGGAACTCATAAACAACATATTCATTATGAAGGTGAAAAATTATTATGTACAACATGTGGTCACATAGGCCATGTTACAACCCAGTGCACAGAAGCCAAAACCTTTCACAAGCAGGAACCGTCCACCAAGGAGCCAGATGCAACTCAATCCGGGCAAACCAAATTGGAAGGTCTATGGCAAACAGTCCCTTTCAAAAGAGGTAAAAGAAGAGATCCGCCAAGAATTAACTCAGAAATGCCAGAGATAGCTCATGAACCAGGTATTTGCGTAAATATTTTTGAAGCCACGTCAGGTAAATTTTTATCCTCTCAAATATTTTGTTACAAAACTAAGTCTCATCAATCACAACCCACCAACAACGACAAAACTACTAGTAAATCCTCTAGTAGCCTTCAGTCACTGGAAACATCCAACTCTAATGACAATTGCTCTCCTAACGTAACCAATTGTCTTAATCCTACTATTAACAATATTAACCTTAATAATAATCCTATAACTCTACATAACAATTATGGAAAAAAAAATCAAACTCCTAATATTGCAGATAAAATCACTACTAATTTAATATTAGATAACACGATGGGCCCACCCACACTATCACACACTCAAGCTCTCCCCATACCGACTACACCCACCATATCTCACATCCAATCAAACCCTAATAGCTCTCATAATACCACCCTACCTTACAACACCCTCCATCAAAGTAAACCCTATTTACTCTACCCTTAACCCCCCTTTAACGTGCAACAACGACCCAACCATCTCCTCCCCTTTGCATGCAAAATCTGACAACAACCATCTGTCCAACAATTATCAGGCCAATGAACAAATGGCCATTGATATTCCCCATGAAAAGACTCCCCATCCCAATCCCCATATGAACAAAGAAATCTCCATTAAATACACGCCAAGCCATTCACTCTGCATGCAAGAAAATATAGCAATCATTGATATCCTAGGAAGCATTAACTCTACCAATTTGAACCCTCCTCTGTCCCCATTAAATCTTCCAAACTCCATGGAGAATTCCCAGAATCCCAATCTCAGTAAGAAGACACCATCGTCTCATTCAACTCCAAAGAATAACACTCAACTCAAACATGGAACCAAATCCTCCTCAAAACCACCAGAACCAACACCAAACCAACCAGCCAAGGAGAATTCCAATCCAACCCCCTCTTCCCCAGAATCATCAACCATTATCGTGGTTGGAAATGGGACTTCTAGGCCATGCACTCTCCTTCAACATCACCCTGAAAGGGAGGGAAACCGTGATAGTAATTCAGAATTCACACTACATTGCCCAACTAATATCCGAAGGAGTTCGAATGGCGATGAACAATTATGTCAACCAAATATGGTTGAACAACATTCTAAACCCCATAGCCCCAAATCATACCACCAATCAAATCCAAGCAATGAGGGGGGACTGGAATATGCCTCCAAACTTTGTCCAAATTCAGAATCCAATCCTTGCGGTGGATCTGCCCTTCTTCACCCCAGAGGTTCTAACCACCATGAACCTAGTATTCACACCTTGGATTGCACATGCAACCCCTCCACCACCTCCAGAAGTCCCAGCTATCACAGCCATGCAAACCCCTCCTCCTCATCATAATCAAAACCAAATGGAACAAGAAATGGAGGAAGAAATCGACCCAGTAAACTTGATCCCACTAAACGTGGTCGAGGATTCAAACCTAGACGAGCTAAAAATCTTTCTTTTATGGAGAGGAAAGATCAGAAGCAGATTCCTTACTGTCCATTGGTACCGTATAAGTGCACAATGGATATAAGACCCCCGGCGGACCCAACCGTAGGAAAGCATGCAATGATTCTCGTCCCTTTTCAGAGGAGGAATCCCATATTTCCAAGCAGAATGTGGGAAAATGGAGACCTGAACAACCCACAGTTAAACATGAATAGATCAACTACTTTCATAATACGGAACATCCGAGGGGGTAACAATGAAAGCATTAGGTTAAGCTTCAGGGATCTTATAGATACTCATCATCCTAGTATGGTTACACTTTCGGAGACCAAGATGGACATCAACCTCTCTCTCCTCAATCCCTTTGGGTTCACTGATTTGATAGAGATCCCAGCGGATAGCCAGTCAGGAGGCATGGTGATCTTGTGGGATCACACCAAGGTGATGGTCCATAGCTTCGTGCGTAGAAACCAGGAAATTAGTGCAACTATTGAGGTACTCTCCCTCAAGAAATCTTGGTACTTTACATCTATTTATGCTAGTACAGATAATAAAGTTAGGAACACTATGTGGAATAATTTATTAGATATGCATAGTAAAATTAGTGGCCCTTGGTGTGAGGCCCCGTAAAATTTTTGGCTCAAAACCTAGTATCTTGTGGTGTCAACTCCGAATATGTGTTAGGAATGCGTAGAATTCTTCGCGGCGAGCTTTCGGACCCTTGGTATTGATCTAAGTTTGAAAAAAATCAAAAGAATCAATTTCCCAGAAAAATGCCATTATGCGGTCAAGAATGCGGTCGCAGATCTGGTATGCGGACCGCATTCCTATCGCATAGTGAAGCTGTGGTTTGGTTAAACTTGAGGTCAAGATGCGGTCCAATATGCGACCGCGTAATTGACATGCGGGCCGCATTTCTACCGCAGAGTGGAACAGAAGAGCTGTCAAAATTAATGTTAAAAATGCGGTCTATTATGTGATCGCATAACCAATATGCGGACCGCATAATCATCGCATAAGTTCCTCAGGGATTTGTGAAGGTCAGTTCTGCGGTGCACAATGCGACCGCATAACAGGAATGCGGACCGCATTCCTGTCGCAGACCCAAACAGATTCATCAGTGTTTTGGGGGCAATTCTGCGGTCCAATCTGCGGACCGCATTTCTGTTCTGCGATCGCAGAATGTGACCGCAGATCTTGCTCGGGCTTCTATTTTCTAAATTTTATACCCGACCCCCTTTTTAATAAAACACCCCCAGCCCCTCATTTTTAACGATCTTCTGCACAAAATAAGAGAGAGGAAGAGAGGGTCTTGAGAGAGAAAGTCATCTTCTCCAAAATTTGATTCTTCAAAACCATTCGGGCCGGGTAATTTCAAGCTTATCTTCATCCCCCTTTTCTTGCAGGTAACATCCCTAACCCTTTTCACTAAATTTTTGGTTTAAGCTGGGGGGGGGAGTCTCATGCATTGGTCTTTGAAAATAGTGGTTGAACTCATACATGCATGTCATTCTATAACCTAAAACCTAGTGAGAGTAATTGGGTAGGAGTAAAAGATGGTGCAAAGATGGGTTGGTAATCTAAATAAGTTTGAGTAGAAATTGTGAACTTCTTTTCTAAGTCATACGCGTTAACTTGTGCACTAGATTGACGTTGCTAGACCATTTGATGAATTGGAAATAAAAGTTAGAAAGGGAACTCGGCTCCAGGTATGTATGGCTAACCTTGAACTTGTAAAATCGCCTTGTTTGGGTGTTTGAGTGCTTGGTATGTGATTTCTACGTGATTTGTTTGTGAAATTCCTGTGATTGGTATGGTTGAGTGATTGTGGTTGTGCCTTCGCCATATTGATGCAATTAATCAGAAATAAACCAAGTTGCGATTGTGAATGTGCTATGTGGTAAGAACCGTGAAACGAGTAATGGAAAAAAATGGGAATTGATATGCTCGGAACAACCGTGGTAGTAACATAAGTGGTATTGATGGCTATGGAAGTTCACGTAAATTGTTGTTGTTGTTCCTTGAGGGTCATTGTTGTTGTTTCTTGAGGATTGTCGTTGCTATTCTTTGTGAATTATTGTTGTTGTTGTGTTGTTTGTGAATTGTGATTGTTTGGTGGGATCGGGTTGCGCGCCGCAACACGAAGAAATAAGGTGTGGGTTGTGGTGATAAGGGTGGCCGAGGTAATAAGGGTGGCCGGGTAATAAGGTTGGAAAGCGATCGAAATCGCTATTGAAATAAACTATGAACAAATTGTGAAATTATTGATGTGGAAATGTGGAAGGGGAAACAGGAGAGATTGTAAACTTGTTGAATTGCTCTTTCTTTGTGGATTTGATTGTTGTTTCCATTACAATTACATGCTTGTTTGTGGAGGAGAGATGGTATACCTGTTGGCTTAATTGTTCCCTCATTGTGGATTTGATTGTCGCTCTTATTACTGCTACTTACTTGCTTATGGTTCGAGTTTACTTGGAGCAAAGTTTGTTCATACATACCAGTACAATTCAAATGTACTGACGTCCCTTTTGTCGGGGGCGCTACATTCATGTTATGATTGTAGGTGGATCCATAGCAGGTACTCCAGTCCACCGATCGTAGCTCCCCTTCGTCCTCCATCAGCTTTTTGGTGAGCCCCTTTCCTCTCGGGGCCCTGCGTGGCTCAGGCTGCTTGTTTTCGGAGTTTTATTTTTGATTTGTGTAAGGTATAGCCGGAGCCTTGTTACCGGCAAATACTATATTATCCTATTGTACTATTAGAGGCTCCGTAGATAGTAGATGTGGGTTAGAAACTTGTGTAAATCCGTGTTTTCATACATTGGTAACGAGTTGGTGATTTCACTACTATTATGTAAGTATGTATGTGTTTTGTAAATTAAAAAGTGTTCTTAATTAATTATTTGGCAAATCCTTGGAATAATTGAGTAAGGAAAACGTGGGGTAACATGTGGGTTAGGAAAGGCATCCAGGTTCACTTGGCTGGGGCTACCCAGTCAGGCGCCGGTCATGTCCCTCGAATTTGGGGCGTGACAAACTTGGTATCAGAGCCTAAGGTTTTAAGGAGTCCTAGGATGTCTCGGAGCCGTGTCTAGTAGAGCCCTACTTAACGGTGTGAAGTCGACCACATCTATAAGTGGGGGGCTGCATGGACATTTAGGAAAATTTTCCACTTATTTGTTATTCTGTATCGTGCGGTGAAGTGAAATGTGAAAGTATCTATATCTAACTCGTGCGTTGTTCCGAACTTTTTCAGTAATGGCACCTAAGAAGAGAGGCTATGAATCATGTACCTGATGCCGTGGGTGAGAGTGACTCCCCAGCCTTGAACCTATCTGGCCCGTCTGTCCTAGACCAGAGTGTTCCTGTTCATGCAGCGGCAGAGGGTGCCACCATCCCTCCCGCCGATATTCCTGATTCTGGCACCGTTCCAGCTCCTGGTCCCGAGGTTTCTGATGCGGACCTTAGAGGAGTCATCCATATGTTGACCCAGTTAGTGGCCGCTCAGGCCCAGAGATCTCAGGATGCCCCTATATCCTCTAGCAGACAGGGAGATTCTACCAGCTCTAGAGTTAACCAGTTTTTGCGGTTGGCCCCTCCGGAGTTCTCAGGCACAGACCCAGAGGCCGATCCGCAGGAATTTCTGGATGAAATGTATAAGACCCTCCGAGTGATGAAAGCTTCAGAGATAGAGGGAGTTTAATTGGCATCATACAGGTTGAGGGGAGCAGCGTATTCATGGTTCGAGATGTGGGAGGACTCCTATGGGGAAGGAGGGCCTCCGGCCAGATGGGATGAGTTTGTAGATGCGTTCATGACCAGTTCTTGCCTGCTGAGACAATAGCAGCCCGTGCCACGGAGTTTGAGACCCTCAAGCAGGGCAGTATGAGTGTTTGGGAGTACCACATGGAGTTCGTGAGATTGTCCAAGTATGCTCCACAGTTAGTGTCGACCATGGCAGCTAGAGTTCGGCGATTTGTTCAGGGCCTTAGTCCCTTGGTAGTAAATGAGGCTGCTACAGCAGCCTTACACTCGGATATGAACTATGGAAAGATTGTGGGATTCGCTCAGGCCACAGAGGCTAGGAAGTTGAAGATTCGGGCGGAAAGGGAGAATAGGAACAGGGCCCGATCAGCAGTTCACTCAGGGAGATCAGCTTAGGGGAGAGGGTCGTCAGGGCCGTCTCAGTCATATGCTCAGTCCTCAGCGAGCGCACCATCATCTCTGCACAGTTATCAGCAGAACAGCCGCATGAGACCAGGCTCAGACAGTAGGAGACCCCATCAGTCCGGTCGTGCAGGAGGGAGACCACAACAGCAGGGGAGGGCTCCATGACCCAAGTGTGGGAAATTTCATACAGAGACTTGCTACTTGGATATCCTGGTGTGTTTCAGATGCGGGGTGAGAGGTCATATTCAGCGAGAGTGTCGTGTGCCCAGTCAAGGCATGGGTAGGGGATCTGCTCAGTCGTCCGGTTCTTCAGTCGCCACATCATCTGTGCGTCCTCCAGCCCCAGCAGGCCGTGGTACAGTTAGGGGTGGAGCTCGTGGTAGAGGTGGACCCAGCCGGTTCTATGCTTTGAGTGGTTGTCAGAATGCAGAGGCTTCTCCAGATGTGATTACAGGTATCTTGTCTGTTCAGGCCATTGATTGTTATGCTCTTATTGATCCGGGGTCCTCTTTGTCATATGTCACCCCATTCATTGCTTCAAGCTTTGGGATAGAACCCAAACAACTTCATGAGCCGTTCTCTGTATCGACTCCGGTTGGTGATTCTATTACAGCCGCGCGGGTCTATAGGAATTGTGTTGTCACGGTATGTGGTCGCGTTACCACGCCCGATCTTATTGAGCTTGGAATGGTAGATTTTGATGTGATTATGGGGATGGACTGGCTTTATACGTGCTTTGCTAAACTTGACTGCCGAACGAGAGTCATGAGACTCGAGTTCCCTAATGAGCCGGTTATCGAGTGGAAAGGGAATGATGTGGTGCCGAAGGGTAGGTTTATTTCCTACCTTAAGGCTTCAAAGATGATTAAGAAGGGATGTATCTATCATTTGGTCCGGGTGGCGGACACCACTTCAGAAGTGTCTACCCCCGAGTCCGTGCCAGTCGTGAATGAGTTTCTCGAAGTGTTTTCGGACGAGCTTCCAGGGATTCCGCCAGATAGGGAGATTGATTTCGGGATTGATGTATTGCCAGATACGCAGCCAATATCTATTCCACCATACAGAATGGATCCAGCGGAGTTAAGGGAGTTAAAGGAGCAGCTGAAGGATTTATTAGAAAAGGGGTTCATACGGCCGAGTGTGTCGCCGTGGGGTGCTCCGGTTCTCTTTGTCAGGAAGAAGGATGGGTCGCTCCGGATGTGTATTGATTATCGGCAGCTCAACAAAGTCACCATTAAGAATAAGTATCCTCTGCCTCGAATAGATGATTTGTTCGACCAATTGCAAGGTGCAAGGTTCTTCTCCAAAATTGATCTACGGTCCGGGTATCACCAATTGAAGATTAGGGAGCAGGATATTCCCAAGACCGCTTTCAGAACTCGCTATGGTCACTTTGAATTCTTGGTCATGTCTTTTGGGCTAACCAACGCCCCGGCAGCCTTTATGGACCTTATGAATCGTGTCTTCAAGCCATTTCTAGACTCCTTCGTGATTGTTTTTATTGACGATATCCTTGTTTATTCGCGGAGCCGGGAGGATCATGCCGGTCACCTCAGGGCAGTTCTGCAGACTCTTCATCTTAATCGTGTCTTCAAGCCATTTTTGGGTCACGTTGTTTCTAGTGAAGGGATTCGGGTAGACCCCCAGAAGATTGCAGCAGTAAAAGATTGGCCTAGACCCACGACCCCGACGGAGATTCGTAGCTTCTTGGGTTTGGCCGGGTATTATCGGAGGTTTGTGAAGGGATTCTCTGCCCTCGCCTCCCCATTGACTAAGTTGACGCAGAAAGCAGTTAAGTTCCAATGGTCCGACGCTTGTGAGAAAAGTTTTCAGGAACAGAAGTCAAGGTTGACCTCGGCACCAATATTGACCTTGCCGGAAGGCACGGAAGGATTTGTGGTTTATTGCGATGCCTCCAGGATTGGTTTGGGGTGCGTGTTGATGCAACATGGGAAAGTTATAGCGTATGCTTCGAGGCAGCTCAATAATCACGAGAAGAATCATCCGACACATGATTTGGAGCTTGCGGCAGTTGTGTTTGCTTTGAAAATATGGCGGCATTATCTTTATGGGGTCCATGTGGATGTGTTCTCAGACCACAAGTCTCCAGTATTAGTTCAAGCAGAAGGAATTGAACCTAAGGCAGCGACGGTGGTTAGAATTACTCAAGGATTATGATATGAACATTTTGTACCATCCAGGGAAGGCGAACGTGGTGCCCGGCGCTCTCAGTCGGAAATCTATGGGTAGTTTGGCTCATTTGGGAGTGGATCAAAGGCCCTTGGCTCGGGAGGTTTATCAATTGGCCAGTCTAGGGCTTTGTATTTCGACATCAGACAAGGGGAATGTTATGGTACACAATGGAGCAGAATCGTCACTCGTAGCGGAAGTCAAGGAAAAGCAGTTTATCGATCCAGCATTGGCTCAAATGAAGGAAGCAGTTTTGAGTAACAAGACTTCGGCATTTTCACTCGGCGACGAGGATGGTGTATTGCGGTGTCAAGGTAGGCTGTGTGTTTCGGATGTGGATAAGCTTCGGGAGAGGGTAATGGCGGAGGCTCATAATTCCAGGTATTCCATGCATCCAGGTTCTATGAAATTGTATCATGACCTCAAGGAGATTTATTGGTGGAACGGCATGAAGAGGGGTGTGGCGGACTTTGTATCTAAGTGTCCGAATTGTCAGCAAGTGAAGGCTGAGTATCAGCGGCCCGGTGGGCTAACTCAGCTTATGCAAATACCAATGTGGAAATGGGAGATGATCAACATGGATTTCGTGGTAGGATTACCTCGCACTCAGCGCAAGTTCGACTCAATTTGGGTAATAGTGGATCGACTCACCAAATAAGCTCACTTCTTGCCAGTCAAGTCCACCGATACTGTAGAACAATACGCTAAGTTGTATATCAAGGAGATAGTAAGGCTTCATGGCACTCCGCTTTCTATTATATCGGATCGAGGGGCCCAGTTCACAGCTAATTTTTGGAAGAAATTTCAGCAAGGTTTGGGTACTCAGGAGAATCTCAGCACAGCTTTCCATCCACAGACTGATGGTCAAGCGGAGCGGACTATTCAGACGCTTGAAGATATGTTGCGGGCTTGTGTCTTGGATTTCAAAGGTAAATGGGATGATCACTTGCCACTTATAGAATTTGCTTACAATAACAGCTTTCATGCTAGCATTCAAATGGCCCCATTTGAGGCATTGTAACGAAGGAGGTGCAGGTCTCCGATCGGATGGTTTGAAGTGGGTGAAGCAGAATTAATAGGACCGGATTTTGTGCACCAGGCTGTGGAGAAAGTTAAAGTCATTCAGGAAAGGATGAAAATTGCTCAGAGTCGCCAGAAACCCTATGCGGACGTTCGCCGAAGAGAATTGGAATTTCAAGTTGATGATTGGGTGTTCTTGAGGGTATCTCCTATGAAGGGAGTCATGCGATTCAGGAAGAAAGGTAAGTTGAATCCTAGGTACGTCGGGCCGTACCGGATCGTTCAAAGGGTAGGGGAGGTGGCCTATAGGTTGGAATTGCCTCCTGGGATGTCATTAGTGCACCGGGTGTTCCATGTATCTATGTTGAAGAAAGTAGTTGGAGATCCGTCCACTATCGTGCCAGTCGAGACTATCGAGGTTAATGAAGAGCTGTCGTATGAAGAAGTTCCGGTTGCCATTCTTGATAGACAAGTCCGTAAGTTGAGAAATAAGGAAGTTGCCTCAGTTAAGGTGTTGTGGCGAAGTCAACAAGTTGAGGAAGCTACATGGGAAGCGGAGAAGGAAATGAAAGAGAAATATCCCCATCTGTTTGATCAAGTCTAGAAGAAATTATGTGGCCTTTCTATTTCTAAAACAACTACCATTGTGTCCAAGTTGATTCCTTCCTAAATGCTAGTGAAGTCCCTCTAGTTGTGCAAGACTTATAGGTGTAGGGATTGTTTCAAGTCATGTGAACATTTCTTTGGTAAATGAAATCCTTATAAAGACTCTTGTGTTAAGTAATCAATTAATAGTTGTATAAGTTGGTAATGAATTACTTGTATGCTTGTAATGTGTTGAAATGGCTAAATTATGTGAAACTCATTGAAATAACTGATTCATAAGCAAAACGTATCAAGTGATCAAATGTGTGCAATTGTTAAGGTAGGAAATTGTATAACAGTTGTAGGGATGGTTGTAATTCTGTTATGGTGTTTGGAATTGTGTTTCGGGGGCCCTCTGTCAAGTAGAGATGTCCAAATTACAAAGGAAACTCTGGCAAAATTTTTCTAAAAATTTGGGAAATAGTGAAAGGTGTAGGAATCTGCATAACATGTTTTCAAAACCAACTGATCTTTGAAATATTGAAAAGCTTGAAATAGGTCCTCATTCGGGGACGAATGATTTTAAGTGGGGGAGGATGTGAGGCCCCGTAAATTTTTTGGCTCAAAACCTAGTATCTTGTGGTGTCGACTCCGAATATGTGGTATTGATCTAAGCTTGTAAAAATAATAAGAATCAATTTTTCCAGAAAATGCCATTCTGCGGCCCAGAATGCGGTCGCAGATCAAGTATGCGATCGCATAACCAACATGCGGACCGCATAGTTGTCGCATAAGTTCCTCAAGGATTTGGGAAGGTCAGTTCTGCGGTGCAAAATGCGACCGCATAACAGGAATGCGGACCGCATTCCTGTCGCAGACCCAAACAGAATCATCAGAGTTTTGGGGGCAATTCTGCGGTCCAATCTGCGGACCGCATTTCAGTTCTGCGATCGCAGAATGCGACCGCAGATCTTGCTCGGGCTTCTATTTTCTAAATTTTATACCCGACCCCCTTTTTAATAAAACACCCCCAGCCCCTCATTTTTAACGATCTTCTGCACAAAATAAGAGAGAGGAAGAGAGGGTCTTGAGAGAGAAAGTCATCTTCTCCAAAATTTGATTCTTCAAAACCATCCGGGCCGGGAAAATTTCAAGCGTATCTTCATCCCCCTTTTCTTGCAGGTAACATCCCTAACCCTTTTCACTAAATTTCTGGTTTAAGCTAAGGGGGGGGGGGTCTCATGCATTGGTCTTTGAAAATAGTGGTTGAACTCATACATGCATGTCATTCTATAACCTAAAACCTAGTGAGAGTAATTGGGTAGGAGTAAAAGATGGTGCAAAGATGGGTTGGTAACCTAAATAAGTTTGAGTAGAAATTGTGAACTTCTTTTCTAAGTCATACGCGTTAACTTGTGCACTAGATTGACGTTGCTAGACCATTTGGTGAATTGGAAATAGAAGTTAAAAGGGAATTCGGCTCCAGGTATGTATGGCTAACTTTGAACTTGTAAAATCGCCTTGTTTGGGTGTTTGAGTGCTTGGTATGTGATTTCTACGTGATTTGTTTGTGAAATTCCTGTGATTGGTATGGTTGAGTGATTGTGGTTGTGCCTTCGCTATATTGATGCAAGTAATCAGAAATAAACCAAGTTTGCGATTGTGAATGTGCTATGTGGTAAGAACTGTGAAACAAGTAATGGAAGGAAATGGGAATTGATGTGCTCGGAATAACCGTGGTAGTAACATATGTGGTTTGTCGTGGGAAATTATCGTCGTGACCTATCAATGCATATGAGTAGTGGAATACATGGAAATGGTATTGATGGCTATGGAAGTTCATGTAAATTGTTGTTGTTGTTCCTTGAGGGTCATTGTTGTTGTTTCTTGAGGATTGTTGTTGTTATTCTTTGTGAATTGTTGTTGTTGTTGTGTTGTTTGTGAATTGTGATTGTTTGGTGGGATCGGGTTGCGCGCCGCAACACGAAGAAATAAGGTGTGGGTTGTGGTGATAAGGGTGGCCGAGGTAATAAGGTTGGAAAGCGATCGAAATCGCTATTGAAATAAACTATGAACAAATTGTGAAATTATTGATGTGGAAATGTGGAAGGGGAAACAGGAGAGATTGTAAACTTGTTGAATTGCTCTTTCTTTGTGGATTTGATTGTTGTTTCCATTACAATTACATGCTTGTTTGTGGAGGAGAGATTGTATACCTGTTGGCTTAATTGTTCCCTCCTTGTGGATTTGATTGTCGCTCTTATTACTGCTACTTACTTGCTTATGATTCGAGTTTACTTGGAGCAAAGTTTGTTCATACATACCAGTACAATTCAAATGTACTGACGTCACTTTTGCCGGGGGCGCTACATTCGTGTTATGATTGTAGGTGGATCCGTAGCAGGTACTCCAGTCCACCGATCGTAGCTCCCCTTCGTCCTCCATCAGCTTTTTGGTGAGCCCCTTTCCTCTCGGGGCCCTGCGTGGCTCAGGCCGCTTGTTTTCGGAGTTTTATTTTTGATTTGTGTAAGGTATAGCCGGAGCATTGTTACCGGCAAATACTATATTATCCTGTTGTACTATTAGAGGCTCCATAGACAGTAGATGTGGGTTAGAAACTTGTGTAAATCCGTGTTTTCATACGTTGGTAACGAGTTGGTGATTTCACTACTATTATGTAAGTATGTATGTGTTTTGTAAATTAAAAAGTGTTCTTAATTAATTATTTAGCAAATCCTTGGAATAATTGAGTAAGGAAAACGTGGGGTAACATGTGGGTTAGGAAAGGCATCCAGGTTCGCTTGGCTGGGGCTACCCGGTCGGGCGCCGGTCATGTCCCTCGAATTTGGGGCGTGACACTTGGTTAGTAGGAGGTGATTTTAATGAAGTCCTAAGCTCTAATGAGAAACTTGGTGGCAGAATCATTAATCAAAATAAAGCAAAAATCCATAGGGACTTTATTAAGCACTGTAATCTAATCGACCTAGGCTTCAAAGGTCCCAAATTTACGTGGTCTAACAAACGAAAAAAGAATAAAGGTCTCATACTAGAAAGATTAGATAGGGTATTTGCCAATAATGAATGGGTTGAATCTTTCCCTGAGGCATTCATTACCCATCTTCCTAGAATCCACTCGGATCATAACCCCCTTTGGATCACTTGCAATCCTATAAAATGTAACACTTTTAAAAAACCTTTTAGGCTAGAAACTTTTTGGTGTCGCCACCTGGTCTTCATAAATTTAGTTAAGAACAGTTGGAGTAACTCAAACTATACCTGCATCTCCCAAAACTTTAGAAGTAATATCATACAGTGGAGTAGGAAGCATTTTGGAGACATTCATCGTAAAAAATCCAGGATTATTGCTAGATTAAACGGCATCCAATGCTCTAATAACTATAACTCCAATGCCTTTTTACAGAAATTAGAATACAATCTTCAGCAAGAGTACAAAGAGATCCTTAAGTTAGAAGATGATTATTGGAAAATTAGAGCGAGAATGTCCTGGATTCAAGAGGGTGACGCTAACACTAAGTTCTTCCACATAAGTGCAACCAATAGATCCAGAAAAAACAAAATTTTTTTTTTTGAAGACGAAGTTGGTAATTGGATCAATGATCCCAGCAATATGCTAGACCACACTCTCAACTACTTTGAGACTGCCTTTCAAACTGATCACTCCGCTTCCAATTGGGCTCTTATAAAAAACAACCCAAAAACTTTCAACAACCTTGATCTTTCTACCCTGGATAATCACTTTTCAAGGGGAGAAATCTGCAAGGCAGTCTTTTCCTTGAAACCTTTCAAATCCCCGGGGCCAGATGGTTTACACCCTTTTTTTTATCAGAAATATTGGAATATTGTTGGTAATTCAGTAATAGAATTATGCACCCAAGTCTTTAACACTCAATCTCTACCAACTGATATCAACAACGCCTACATTTGCTTAATCCCCAAAGTTCCTAATGCCAATAATCTGAAAATTTTTAGACCCATAGGATTATGCAACACTATTTACAAAATCATTACTAAAACCATTGCCAATAGAATTCAACCTTCCTCAATCATATTATTAGCCCTTTCCAAGCTAGTTTCATAAAAGGAAGAAGGGCTTCAGACAATGCCATCATAATCCAAGAAATGATGTGCCACTTTAAAAAAATGAGAGGGAAAAAAGGCTACATGATTCTAAAATTGGACCTTGAGAGAGCCTTTGACAGATTGGAATGGTCCTTTATCTATTTAACTCTTTCTTATTTCCAATTCCCTCCTAAAATCAAAAATCTTATTATGAATTGCATCAGCATTAGCAACATTGCCATCTTGGTAAATGGTACTAAAACCTCCTTCTTTGCTCCAAGTAGGGGAATCAGACAAGGCTGCCAGTTATCACCCTATATTTTCATTTTTTGCATGGAAATGTTATCCCGTCTTATTAGTCACCAAGCTGACACCAACGTTTGGGACCCCATAAGACTCAATAACCACAATACCAGCCTATCTCATTTGTTTTTTGCTGACGACATAACCCTCATGGCAAAGGCTAATAAGAGTAACCTTCTTTCTATCAAAGATTGCCTTAATACTTTTTGCAATATATCCGGTCAAAAGATCAATAGAGACAAATCAAAGATTTTGTTCTCCCAAAACTGTTCTACTGAAGTTACCAAAGAAATTGCCTCAAGTTTCAACATTAAAATTGCCAGCAAATTTGGTAACTACTTGGGATTTCCAATTCTCAACAATGCCCCCAAAGCAAAAGATTACCAATTCATCATAGACAAAATGAGGGCCAAACTCTCAAATTGGAAAACTAATTTTCTAAACATAGCTGGTAGGAGTACCCTAGCCCTTGCCACCCTCAATTCTATTCCAAACCATGCTATGCAATATACTATGCTACCAAAAAAAACTCTCAAACTTATTGACCAAATCCAAAGGAATTTTGTTGGGGCACCACTTCTGGTCATACAAAACTTCATCTTGTAAATTGGAAGACTATCACCAAGCCTAAGTGTCTAGGAGGTCTAGGTATGAAATATGCCCTTACTAAAAATAAAGTTTTACTAAGTAGTCTCTCTTGGAGACTCATTAACAATACCTCTTCTCCTTGGGCAAACTTCCTAGCACACAAATACTGCAACAAGAAGACCATATACACGTCCTTCATTTGGAGAAGTGTTGTTGCTGGCTGGGAAGTTTGCAACCAAGGTATTCAATGGCTTCCGGGCACAAACTCTAACCTTAATAGTTGGGAAACTCAATGGATCCCTCAACTCCCTTCTCTTAGAGCTAGTATTGAGGGTCCCCTAAACAAAAATGAAGCTAACCTTCCCATCAAGAGACTTTACCACAAAGGTACATGGAATTTCCAGGAAATCTCTTTTAGTATCCCCTCCTCTATCTTGGACAAAATCAATTCTATTCCCCTACCCCTCCAGAATATGGATAAGCCCCTATGGAGTCTCAGCCCAAATGGGATCTTCAACTCAAAATCTTGCTATAACTTACTAATCCAAGGGGATACAAATAACAAAGACTTTGAGTGGATGTAGAAACTACCTTGCCCTAACAAAATAAGGTACTTCCTCTGGCAACTTAGCCACAACAAGATTCCTTGCCGTTCTTATCTTCATCACATTGGAATCAATATAAATCCCACTTGTCCCAGTTGCAAAAACCAAAAGGAAAAAATCATCCATATTTTCCTCACTTGTCCCATAGCCTCAACGATATGGAGACAGCTCAACATTACAAACATAAACACCAACATGGACAATCACTGGCTAACCAAGCTAAGAGAGATAAATCCAGTCCCTTTAAAAATTCCTTAGATGAATATCCTTCCGTTCCTCCTATGGGGTATCTGGATTAATAGAAACAAAAATAATATCAACAACACCCACTATTCCCCTCATATAAAAGAAATTTTTAACCTAGCTAATGAATTCTTTTATTTCAACTCCACTAGCATAACCTCTGTGGACAAACTCAGCTTAAACATAAAATGGTTTACCCCTCAACACGACTGGTACAAACTTAATACGGATGGTGCTTTTAAAAACATTGGAAACAAAGCTGGTATTAGGGGAGTTTTCCGCAACAGTAAAGGAAAATGGGTTTTACGTTATTAGATAATGGACAAGGCAATGTCACCTCTTCATGCAGAACTCCAGGCAATCCACGAAGGCCTGAAATAGCAACCCAACATAATCTATTTCCACTAGAAATCGAAACAGACTCAACTGATGCACTCCATGCACTCAATAATGATCATTTCATTATGGCTAATACTATTCGTGCATGCAGGTTATTGATGCTCCAGCAGAAGGACCTGTCCCTGCGGCATAACTTCCGATAAGGAAACCAAGTAGCTCATCTTCTGGAAACAAATGCAAACAAGGACTCTTTTTGGCAACCATGCAAGCAGTCTGCAAAACTACTTCCAAGTCCATCCCATTTTGTTGACTCTCAACTTGCAAAGGACTTAAATATTGCTTACTTTTGTAAAAAGTCATTAGACATATCGGCTTGTAATAGGCCCACTCTCCTTGGTAATCCGAATGTCACAATTATTGGGCCACCAAGTAGTGGCAAGCTACATTCTCAGAACTTATGTACTATGAACAATCTTTAGTGCTTTTATAATATATCTATCCTTATTATCAAACAAAAAGAGAAGGAACCAATGGAATGTAAATACAAACGAAGGTGACCCCGAGGCATGCCAACGCAACAGCAGGTTACCTTGAGTCTCCACGACGATGATCCGCACAGCTACTGTCGATCAATTCCTGGATCTATACACAAAAATGTACAAAAGTGTAGTATGAGCACACCACGGCGGTGCCCAGTAAGTATCAAGACTAATCTCGACGGGGTATTGACGAGGAACAGTCAAGACACCTACTGGTCAGACAGATTAAACAGGATATGATAACAAATATCAAGAAAAAGGTAATGAAATAATATCAACAGCAGGGATAAATCAATCTACAAACAGTCAAAATAATAAAAGGAGACTCAGATGGAAACGAAAGATAACCAAATAAATCAACAAAAACATAGCTGTAACACAGAGAAGTAGAATGAACTCAAGTAAGGAAGGCGGTGTCAACTCAATCAAACATATCGTTTCTGGTGCAAAACCCCAGCCATCTCAAAACTCGATGTCTCATATCATAACCGCAACTTCCAAACATTTGGCACACCCGGCACCTTGTGCCCACATATTTTGTCTCACTTTGTACAACAACGTTCTCATGTTACTCAGTACATAGGTCCCATAACTAATGCAATTAAGATATTCCAGGAGTCTCATTTACATAACATAAAGTAGAGTACATCTTCTAAACCAATTAGGAACTCAACAAGAAAAGAAGATGTTATATTTAGAAATCATTTGAATAAAGAAAGTACCATTTTCAATTTAAAATACAACCTCAAATGAATTATTACTTTTAACATGGGATTTAATAAATTAACTTAGTAGAAATTCCTTTTTATGTAAATTACAACTTAAGACGGTTTAAGGGAATTTAATTGAGTAACTAACTGAATTAAAAATGTGACAATTTTGAAAATTGAAGTATTGAAATATGTATATATAAATACGGCAAGGTATTGAACACATTATGAACTCCAGCACAAAGGATCACATCAGTAAAGGAATCTAAACAGTTAAAACACTTGAATTGATAAGAATAAATAAACACAGCATACAGAAAGTGCACAGCATCACCCTTCACTTTATTCTTTCTTGTTGCGGTGTGCAACCCGATCCCAATCATATAAAACTATTGCGGCATGCAACTCGATCCAAATCATATAATGATGTTGCGGCGTGCAACCCAATCCAAATCATATAATGATGTTGCGGCGTGCAACCCGATCCAAATCATATAATGATGTTGCGGCGTGCCACCCGATCAAAATCATATAATAATGTTGCGGCGTGAAACCCGACCCCACCTGTCCACCCTTATTACTCCTTGTTGCGGCGTGCAACCCGATCCCATATAATATTGTTGCGGCGTGCAACCCGATCCCAATATACAAATCAACACCAATCACAAAAGAATCCCTACAAAGGAAACAATATCATAAACAATAACATCCCAGCAAGAGAATCAACAATAGAAACAAATACATCCCGACAAGGGTATCAACAATAGAAACAAATACATCCCGGCAAGGGAATCAACAATAGAAACAATACATCCCGGCAAGGGAATCAACAATAACCAATCTCGTTCCAACAATTAACTTCATAAAATGAATCCCAACTTGAGTTAATACTCAACATCGGTCAAATACCAAGGAATTACCATAAGCCTGGTCCAACATGAATACTCTTCAAGTCAAGCATGAATAGTACATAATAAGGATCACGAAGAAAAAAACCAAGAAGCACACTAACCTTAACAAAGCAACAAGATGTAAAAAGCATGTGATAATTACACCGGTAACCACAACAAATGGACATGTAACATATTTGCACGAAGTCATAGAGGAACTCACAATCAAGAAGTATCAAAACAATAAGGAAGGCAATCACTTCAATTAAGGCAATTAGGGGTCAAGTAACACGTAAGAATTAGACGAAAGCTAGCAACATCATGGAGCATATAGAGGTAATTTAAGCAATTAGGAAACTCAAGCATGACGGAATACTTTGCACATAATGAAGATAAGGACCTAAGAACCCTAGAGGCAAATTTCCCACAAATAAGTCCGAGCACACACTCGTCAGCTCGCGTCCATGGAGTACAATTTGCATAGAAGACTCAAACCCTAAGGGGAAGTCCCCCACACAAGGTTAGGCAAGATACTTACCTCAATCTAGCCATAAATGACTTGAATACATCAAACAATGCAAGAGAAAACAATTTCAATTGACAAAACTATGATTCTTATACAATTTGCAAAAAGTCAACAAAAGTCAACTCCTCGAGCCCGCACCTCGGAACCCAACAAAATTTACAAAAATCGAACACCCATTCCGCTCCGAGTTCACCCATAAAAGAATTATCTAATTCCGATACCATTTGGTCATTCAAATCATCATTTTACATTTTTGAAAGATTTCACAATTTTCCCCAAATTTTCCTTTAGATTCTCATGAATTTGATGTTAAATCTAAGATAAAATCACAAAATATAGTTGGAAATTGATTAGAGACACTTACCCAATGATTTGGAGAAGTTTGGGTCTTTGGAAAATCGCCTATGGAGGTTTAGGGTTTGAGAAAATTGAAAAATGTGTGAAAATCCCGTAAAAAATCTCACTTAATAGGCCTCAGATGTCGCATTTGCGACCCAGGGTTCGCAATTGCGAACCCTCGCAATTTGCGAACAAGGCAGGACTGGCAGAAGTGGCATTTGCGACAAAATGTTCGCAATTGCGAAGAAAAAGTTCGCAGTTGCGACCACACCAGAAACCAGCAATTTTCCCGACACGAAAATGAGCATAACTCCCTCATACGATTTCCAAATTCGATGATTCTTTTTCCTATGGCTCCGTAATTTCGATACGGATCTAATGGTTCAATAAAAACTGAATTTTCATCTCATTTGCTCAATTTGGTATCATTGTTGATTGAAGAAACGACAATGAAGCATCAAAAAACAAGCCCAACATAGCCTAAACTTATCCGAAACTCACCCAAGTCCTCGGGGCTCCAAACCAAACATGCACGCAAGTCTAAAAATGTCATACGGACTTGCTCGTGTGATCAAATCATCAAAATAACATCAAAAACTATTAATTCAACCTCAAAACTCATGATTTTCTGACATTTCAACCGGACGTCCAAATCAATTCCGATTCTCACCAAATTTCACAAATAGGACTTAAATATCATAACTAACTTGTACCAGGCTCCTGAACCAAAATACGGGCCTGATGCCAACGAGTTCAAACATTAATTCATTTATTGATTTCCTTTAAAAACCAACACAACAATATTCTTCAAAAATTGTTTTCTAAGGCTAGGGACCTCGGAATTCAATTCCGGGCATACGCCCAAGTCACATATTTTACCGCGGATCTCTCGGGATCGTCGGAACACAGATCCATGTCCCTTTACCAAAAATATTGACGAAAGTCAACTAAAAACCAAATTTTAACTCTAGAAATTACTATATTTTTCATATTTTCACATAAAAGCTTTCTGGTTTCATGCCCGGACTGCGCGCGCAAGTCGATACACATAATATAAAGCTACTCATGACCTCAAACTGCCAAACCAGAAGAAATTGTTCAAAACCGACCAGTCGGGTCGCTATATACTCCTCCACTTAAACATACGTTCGTCCTCGAACGTACCCGGAGTCGTTCCAAAGCCATTGAACCACTGCATAATCTCCTCATACATACACATGGGCGATTACCCATCAGCCAAACCTATGTAGGACTGACAATGCAACTTTACTGATGGTCTCACCTCATCCTTAGTCCATGAACTTTGGACAGAACCCAAACCTCAATGTCTCAAATTCATCATAGGACCCGAATCCACATCATCACACTGCATGAACCTGAACTAGATGAATCGAGCCAAAATTCCAATCCAGAATACAATCACATGCTGTTCCACACAACTCAAATGCCCGAAGGAATAACCTTTTGTTGGCCCAAGATCAGTTGAAGTTTTGAAAAATGACAAACGAACTCAGTAAAGGACCAGGTTCATCTAAGGAGACACAGTTGTTATGGCCCATACATATGAGATGCACGTGAAGAAGATAAGTCCTTGAGATCAAGCAGCAATATCTTGATAAATATCTTCTGGACTAATCGAAAAGATTGCATATAGGATAAGGAGTTGAAGTCTCCTTATGAAAAGATAATTACATCTGGATCAAGAATATGGATTAGGAGTTAGAGTTGTTCTTTGACTCGAATTGTCAAAGGATCCACAATTTGAGTTCTTATCAAACTATGATTACTAACTCTATAAATAAAACGATTGTTCTCTTTTACAGGTGATTGCGCATAAGCTGAAGTTAAACCAAATTGAGAGCAAAAGTGCTAGGCGATTGTTGCAAGCAATTTGTGTGTGATACAAGTGTGCAAATCTGAAGCTACAAGAACTAAGTGTGAAGAACCAATTCCATTGTGTCTTTCTTTATTTCTAGTTCAATTGTAGTAGGTGTTTTAACATTGTACCTTTCCAGCTTTCTTAGAAGCAATTGTATTAGGTGCATTGAGTATTCAAGTTAGAGTTAACTTGAAAGTGTCGCAACAGTTGAGGTTGTGTGCTACACTGGGATTAGAGTTAATCCTTAGGTTTACAAAGAGTTTTGTAAATGCTGTTTTTGGCTCATTGAAGTTTAGTGGAAGTTTGGGAAAATCCTACTGAGTAGTAGGTCGTGGGTTTTTTTTCACCTTTTGATCCAGGTGTTTTCCACGTAAAAATCTCTGTGTTCTTTATTTCTGTATTTTAATTCCGCAAACAGTAGAAGTTAGAACACCTAGAAGAACCAGGTTCTTCTAATGCGAAAATTAGGTACCACACAAATCACCCCCCCTCTTGTGTGGTATTGATGTCTAAAATAACAATTGGTATCAGTGCGGGTTATCCTTGAAGAGGCTAACACCTTAGGAGAAGATCAAAAATGAGTGCACAACCTGGGAATTGGGAAGGGCAATCCACTGCCAGACCTCCACTTTTCAATGGTTTGTATTACACTTGTTGGAAGAACAGAATGAGAGATCATATCATAGGGGAAGACTATAAACTTTGGGATATAATTACTGATGGTCCCCTAGCTACCACTAAGAAGAATGTAGAAGGAATTGGTGTGCCAAAAACAATGGCTGATTGTACTGTTGAGGATTTGAAGAAATGGGAGAAAAATGCTAAAGCCAAGAAGTGGCTAGTGTGTGGTCTAGGACCAGATGAGTACAACAGGATTCAAAGCTGTACAACTGCTAAGGAAATATGGGACACTCTACAAGTGGCTCATGAAGGAACACCTCAAGTGAAAAGGTCAAGAGGAACTCTTCTGTATTCTTAATATGAGAATTTCACTATGAAGGAAGGAGAAACTATCCAGGAGATGTATACTAGATTCACTACTCTGACTAATGAGCTTAGGAAAGCAAGATCACTGCCTTTCAGGAATCCAAGAATATTGCTACCCTTAGGCTGGATGAACTAATTGGGAACTTAACTGCCTATGAAATGAGGAGACAAACAATGAAGATGGATACCCCCAAAAAGGAGAGAAGTTTAGCTCTCAGAATCACTAAAGGTGCAGATTTTGAATATGATGAAGTAGCCATGATCACTAGGGATTTCAAGAAGTATCTGATGGGAGGAAAGGGTGCTTCAAGAAGTACAAACTTCAATAAAACAAGAGCTCCGGAGAAACAGATCAATGAAGGCTGCTACAAGTGTGGTAAGACTGATCACATGATCAAAAACTGTCCTCAATGGGAGATTGAGTGGAAGAAAGAAAGAGCTGAAAGAAGAAACAGGAAGAAGGAATAGGTTCAACCAAAAAGAAACAAAGGTTCAACTAAGGCTATGGTTGCTGCTTAGGGAGAAACATCAGATGAGGACTCTGAAGATGAAGCTGAGGAGGATCAAGCTCTAATGGCCATTGGAGAATCAGAGGATGAACAAAAGGTAAGTATTCTTCATCTCAAAGACAAGATCAAATTCTTGTCTAAAGAAAGGCTAGCTGAACTCTTAACAGACTTCATTGATGAGTCTGAGATAATTAATAATGAAAAGGAAGTTTTGTCTAGGGAATGTATGATTTTAAAAGCTAAATGTAAAAGTCTAGAGCCTAGGGCAAATGAGAGTGATAACAAAAATGCTGAGTTGAAGAACCAGGTTCTTGAACTTGACAACAGTGTCCTAGAACTTAGATCTGAAAATCTGAAAGTGAAATTAGGAACAGGAAAGAAGATAGCTGATCACACATATCTTACTCTAGAAGAAAATTTAGGAAAAATGAAGGATTAATTATATAAGAAATATGAATTCATCAAAATCTTAAAAGAAGATCTAGGAAGGGTAAAACATGAACTAGACAGAACTTGCAAGTGGAACAAAGTATCTGATGCTCTCTCTTGGTTGCAAGAGCATCATGGCAGTAACAAAAGAGGACTTGGCTATGGAACTCAAGCTCCTAAATGGGATCCAAAAAGCAAGTACCTCACTCTTCCTGAAAATAAAATCTGCACACACTGTGGCAAGACTGGCCATTACAAATATGAATGCAATGAAAAAGAGAAGGCCAGTCAAAGGAACAAGTCTTTGATAAAGAAAAGAATAAATTGCCTGAATGGGCAAGAAGGAATTTAATCCATCCTTTTGCCTATAGAAAGGGACCCAAACTAGTTTGGGTTCCTAAGACTAACCCCTGATTTCATTTTGTAGGTTCAAGTGAAAGGGAGGATCCAAATATGGTATATGGATAGAGGCTGCTCAAAACACATGACTGGGGACAAGGACCAGTTCCTTTCACTTGAGGACTTAAAAAGAGGTAATGTCTCCTTTGGTAATGGAAAAGACTCTCTAGGAAAGTTTGATCCCAGAAGTGATGAGGGAGTATTCTTGGGATATTTTTCACATAGTAAAGCTTATAAAGTTTTTAATAAAAGAACACTGTGTGTAGAAGAGAGTGTGCATGTAGTATTTGACGAAACTAACATTCTTTCTGAGAGACAGGAACAAGAAGATGAAGCCATTGGACTAGTCAAAGATCTGGCTAAATCATCAGCTCAGGTCAAAGTGGTACCTGCAGAAGGAACAGGTGATGGAACAGGTTCATCCTTACAGGGCAACCTGACAGGGGGAAGAAATCAAAAGGGAACTGAAATAAACCCCTTAAAAGAACTTGCTCATGAACCTGTTCCTCATCAAATTGATGAAACATCCAGCAGAAGCTAGTTAGTTATAAAGCCTCACAAGTATCAAAGTTCTCATCCCATTGAGAACATTCTCACTGATCCAACTTCTGGAGTCAAAACCAGATCACAATTAAAGAATCTGTGTGCTTTTGATGCCTTCTTATCTATTATTGAACCTAAAAATATTTCTGAGGCTTTGCAGGATGCAGATTGGGTAAATGCAATGCAGGATGAGCTAAACCAGTTTGAAAGAAGTCAAGTTTGGCACCTAGTTCCTAGACCCAAGGACAGATCAGTCATTGGTACCAAATGGGTCTTTAGGAACAAACTTGATGAAGATGGAACTGTCACAAGGAACAAGGCAAGATTGGTAGTCCAAGGCTATAGCCAAGAGGAAGGGATAGACTATGATGAGACCTTTGCCCCAGTTGCAAGACTAGAGGCAATAAGACTCCTCATTGCCTTTGCAGCACATATGGAATTCACTCTCCATCAGATGGATGTCAAAAGTGCTTTCTTAAATGGCTACCTCAAGGAGGAAGTGTTTGTGAAACAACCTCCAGGATTTGAAAGCAAGGAATGTCCTGAGCATGTGTATAAGCTGGACAAAGCTCTATATGGGCTCAAACAGGCCCCAAGAGCTTGGTATGAATGACTATCAAAATCCTACTGGAGCATGGGTACAAAAGAGGTAAAATTGACAGCACTTTGTTCCTAAGGGAAAAAGGTAAAGACCTCCTTGTTGTACAAATATATGTTGATGACATAATATTTGGGGCCACTTCTGATAGGTTGAGTAAGGACTTTGCAAAATTAATGGGAAGTGAGTTTGAAATGAGTATGATGGGTGAACTAAATTTCTTCCTAGGCTTGCAGATCAAACAAAGTCCAAATGGAACCATGATTCATCAGCAGAAGTATACAAAAGAACTAATCAAGAAGTTTAAAATGGAAGACTCTAAAGAAATAGATACACCTATTGCAACTGCCACTAAATTAGATGTTGATGAACCTGGTTCATCAGTTGATCAAAAGTTGTATAGGGGTATGATTGGTTCACTCTTGTATCTTACTGCCAGCAGACCTGACATTGTTTTCAGTGTAGGACTTTGTGCTCGTTTTCAAGCTAATCCTAAAGAGTCTCACTTGACTGCTGTCAAGAGGATATTGAGATATCTGAAGGGGACTACTGAATTGTGCCTATGGTACCCTAAAGGTAGTAATTTCGATCTAGTAGGTTATGCTGATGCTGACTATGCAGGTTTCCTAGTGGATAGAAAAAGCACCTCAGGTATGGCTCACTTTCTTGGTTCATGTCTTGTATCATGGGCTACCAAGAAACAAAATTCAGTAGCCCTATCTACTGCTGAAGCTGAGTATGTGGCTGCAGCTTCTTGTTGTGCTCAACTACTGTGGATCAAACAACAATTAGTAGACTTTGGTATAGAAGTGGGATGCATACCAATATTCTGTGATAACACTAGTGCTATAAGTATGACAAAGAACCCTGTTCATCATAAAAGGACCAAGCACATAGATGTTAGACACCACTTCTTAAGAGATAACTATGAGAAAGGGTTAATCTCCATAGAATTTTGTGCTACTGATAAACAAATAGCTGACATCTTCACTAAAGCACTGAGTAGAGAAAACTTTGAAAGGAACAGGTTGGAATTAGGGATGATTAAGATCACCTAAAAGGTCCAGTTCAGAATGCACAATGAAAAAAAATGATGAAAAAGATGAAAAAAAAATTTTGGTTAGGAGTTCTTAATTCAATGTAAATATCTAGACTAATTCTTACTCAGTCTCATACTTGATTAGTATACTCCTGTGACATGTGTTTATATGAATCCTTAATCTCTTACAAAGTTTTTCTATTCTGACATTTGAGGCATGATCAAGGGAAGTTTTACTTGAAGAACCTGGTTCATCAGTATATGCTCATAAGAAAGTTCAGGTATGTTTCTATACTTTGCACAATTATAAAGATAAAATTATCAACCATGAGCAGAAGTCCTAATTATACCAAACTTTCATAAATTCTATCCGTTGAGCATTGAACCAGTTTTATTATCCTAGGAGTCTAACTAAAACGGGATTTTTTCCTAAAAACTAGCGTCACTCATTTATCTCTAAAGAGACCGGAACTCTAATTTGATTAGACTTCTTATTGACCTCTGAAAAGGCTGCCGTTACAGGCTTAATCATGATCCCTCTTTAAATACACTCCAAACCCTCGCTCATCACTCATAACCGTCATTTCACTTTTCTAATCCTTCTGATAAACCCTTTTCTTCTCCAAAAATCCCCAAAATATTTCCAGAAATTATCCGCCATGACTAATCCTCAAGACAATTCTGGAACTCCCCCACCTATTTCCTCTAATACCTCATCGTCAACACCTCCAGTTGAAAGTCCAAAACCCAGATTTCGCAGGCAAAAGATGTTAGCCAGAAAAACTGTAGCATCCGGCCCTCTCAGAAAAGCCTTGAACGAGAAATTAAAGGTTAGTCAAAGAAAAGAGGCTTCATCTGAAGAATCCCACTCAAGCTCTGAATCTGAAAAGTTCATCTCTGCTAGTGAAAGAGAAGAACCTGGGTCATCTGATAATGACAAGAGTCAAGAAAACCCAAGAGAGGTAAACACCTGTTATGTATTTTCTGATACAGATGAGAAGGTAGATAATAGGTTTGTGCTTGTGGGTGCTGTGAAAAATGTTGAAGGGGCTCAGACTAGTAGGAGGAGAAAGAAAAAGAAAGGGGAGGTTCTTGCTATATGTGGTGGTGGAGAAGAAGGTGGCTTGAAGTCAGGGGGAAGCGGATCAGGAGAAGCTGCTGAGGGACTTGTTAAGATGAGTGAGCAACAAGAAGAACTTGGTTCTTCTATGGAGGAGACTTTAGCAGATATTCTAAAGAAAGTAGGGGCCAGTTATGACCCAAAGAAGCGCAAGGCGTCTTCACAAAAGACCCCAGTTGCTGACAAACCATCAAAGAAAAGCAAAGTAACATCTCCCAAGACTGCTGCTACTTATGTACCTAGGGGAAGAACTACAAGGAGTAAAGTAAGGCAAAGTGAAGCAGAACTACAGGAAGCATTAGAGAAGAGTAAGAAAAAGAAGAAGGAAAAAGGAAAGGAAAAGGTAGTAGAAAGTTCTGAGGCTGCTGTAGAAGAGGAGGAGGAGATGGACCTGGTCCATCAAGAGAGAGGCACAACTGAAGAAGTGGTTCCCACTGTCAAACCAAAAAGAACCAAGACTCCTACAAAGAAGTCTTCAAAGTTTGTGCCTGCTGAACCTTCTTTGGCTGAAAGAACAAGGTCTGCTGTAAAGGGAAAACAAGTGAAAATTACTGAGGAAGAAGATGAGGAGTGGAGTGGAGAAGAAGAAAAAGAGGACTCTGAACAAGAGCAAGATCGCTTTGTTATTTTTAGCAGGAGGAAGATATTGAAGGGAAGGCTGCTGAAAGACCTGGAGGAGCCAGGCATGGTTAGGCTGGTAGATGCTTTAGCTGCACAGGGCTGGAAGGACATGGTCCTTCAGATGGATGGGAGACTAGCCAGAAGAGAGTTGATTGAATTTATGGCGAATGGCTCTGTGGAAAATGGGCGAGTAACCAGTATAGTGAAAGGTGTGAAGGTGGAGTTTGATGCACCAGAGCTGGGCAGGATTCTAGACATCCCAAGTGAGGGCTATGATGATTACACTAGGCAAAGGTGGCCTTGTCTAGATGATCTGCCCACAGCACTCCAAATTACCAGGAACTTCTGTGACACAAAGGATGCTGAAGAGGTGCCTGAAGCACGATTTGTTCAAAAGAGTGAAATGAAGCCAGAGCATAAAGTGCTCTTTGAGTTTGTGAACAAATGTCTGTTTCCTAGACAAGAGAGGAGGCACACTGCAAATTATATGGACCTGGTTCTCATGGAGTGTCTTGTGAGGGGTAAACAAATCAATTGGCCTGCCTTCATAGTCAAATTGCTGGACAGAGTCATAAATGGTTCAAAGGCTCATACTACTCCTTATGGATTCATTTTGACAACTGTACTGGACAGGCTGAACGTCCCTTTGAAGAAGTGGAAAAATGCCTCCAGTAAGGAGCACTTTGGAATCAAGACTCTCCAGGCCTGTGATTATCTGCTAAGTGTTGCCCCTGTTGAACCTGGTTCATCCGTAAAAACTCCAGTGAATAGCAAAGTTGAGCTTTGATGCAAGAATGTGGGACCAAAGATGCTGAGATTGCTAGGCTTCAGGCTCGAGTAGCTGAATTGGAAGAAGAAAGGATAGGCTGAAGGTGAAACTTGCAAAAGA
>NW_017671756.1:0-1788 GCF_001879085.1 Nicotiana attenuata
TTCCATTGTAGAACGGGCGATGCACGTTTGTTTGGATGATTTTCAAGACACTGCTCCACCCCAATTGTGAAAACATATCCACTTGTGGATTTAACTTCAGATGATCCGGTGATCCAATTTGCATCACTATATCCCTCGATCACGAAAGGATATTTGTTATAATGCAAAGCATAATTTTGGGTATGTTTCAGATACCCCAAAACTTGTTTCATTGCCATCCAATGTATTTGATTGGGATTACTTGTAAACCGACTCAGTTTGCTAATAGCACATGCTATATCTGGTCGCATATAATTCATGATATACATCAAACTTCCCAATACTCTTGCATAGTCCAGTTGTGAGTCACTTTCACCTTCATTCTTTTGAAGTGCATAACTCACGTCAATTGGAGTCTTGGCAATTTTGAAATCCAAATACTTGAACTTGTCAAGTACCTTTTCAATGTAGTGAGACTGTGATAATGCTAGACCTTGTGGAGTCTTGCGAATTCTGATTCCTAAGATCACATCAGCAACTCCAAAGTCTTTCATGTCGAATTTGCTAGCCAACATGTGCTTTGTAGCATTTATATCTGCCATACTTTTGCTTCTTATCAACATGTCATCAACATATTAACAAACAATGACTTCATGACCTGGAGTATTTTTAATGTAAACACATTTGTTACACTCGTTGATTTTAAATCCATTTGCCAACATTGTTGGTTCAAATTTTGCATGCCATTGTTTGGGTGTTTGTTTAAGTCCATAAAGCGACTTAACAAGTTTGCACACCTTCTTTTCTTTACCAGGAACCACAAAACCCCTCAGGTTGTTCCATGTAAATTTTTCGGAATTTAATTCTACTAACTTTCTGTTTCTATTTTCAGAAACATTATTATTTAATTATTTACAGCAATACAGATATATAACAATCTTATGGAAATTATATTTATTATTTTCTGTATTCTGTCTGAATTTTACTATTCTGATTTGAAGATATAAAAACTTCATCAAGGGTATTGAAATTCAGAAAACGATTTCAAGAACATAAAAACTTCATCATTTTTCTGTAAAACAGTATAGAAAAACTTAGTTGTTTTTATTACGTATTGTTTATTGATTAGAAGTATTATTTACTGTTTGGTTTTCCATTAATTGATTTCTTCTGTTGTTGACAGTAAGAAATGGCAATGAAAATGGGAAATCCTTCTGCGACCTGTTGGTGCAACGACGATAGCCTCGTCAAGCCGCACTGCTGTTCCTCCGGCTGAAGAAACCGGAAAAATTTTCCGGAACCAACTTCAAAAGGATGGCAGCAAAGGTGTTTTCTGTCTACCACACTTGTATGTTGCAGAAATTCCTATGAAGAGCCTCCAGTGCCTGCTGGGACATGCCTGGACAATAAAAGTTCATGGTTGTTGAGCGTGGAAGCCAGGCAGATTTTCTTTTGCAAAGGCTATATCTTAAGTGCTTTAGAAGATGACTTATTACAATGTGTACAGTGCAATGATACTTCGAAGAATTAATGGGACGACACTTGAGAAGAATACCAAGACAGAAGATGCTTGCTTGAAGAAGTTCTGGGTTGCCAAGTTTCTAGAATTATAAATATGATAGACAACCAAAACTGTGGGAATCCTAAGTTCAGGAACATCAACTTGTTTTTCACGACCTTATTGCTGAAGGTTATGGTCGTGAATGAAGCAATTTCAAGTGGCTGCTAATGATTGAAAAATGCCTCCTTCCTGGAGAGATTTCAAGAACTATCTTAGCACAACGCAAAAAATGAAATCTCTCTCTTGGT